>NW_008341807.1:1015707-1031618 GCF_000622305.1 Nannospalax galili
AGGATGAGAGTCACCCTAAAATCTTTTAAGGATTAGATACAAGCTCCCAAATACATTTGACATTTTTGGCCTTTGGAAAAGTGTATGTTGCTAACAGGGCCAAGGACATTTTGACTTTTAGCCCAGAAACTGGCTACTTTTCTTTGGGGTCTTTTTAACCCTAACTGCGTAGCCAATTCCTACCTCCTATTCTTATCACATCATCCTCTGAAGAGGTTACCCAAATTGCTGACAGGGAATCAGGACACAGACCATTCTGGCTTTTTAAACTAACTGGCTTTTTAATCATATCCTTAAGGAAAAGTACTTGTCAGGGCTGGAGAGATGGCTCAGCAGTTCTGCATTTGCTGCTCTTGCTGAGAACCTGGGTTCAGTTCCCAGCACCTACTTGATAGTTAACAACCACCCATAACTCCAGTTCCAGGGGTCCAATGCCCTCTTCTGGCCTCTGTGGGCATCACACACACACAGTACACTTACATACATGCAAGTAAAACACACATGGTACATTACATACATACAGGCAAAATACTCATGCACATAAAATAAAAATAAATAAATTTTAAAAAGAACAGTACTCATAAGTGTTGAGCTCACTAAATATTCAGTTGAACACACACACATACAAGCAGTACCCAGCTCAAAACAACCTGGTGACTGGGGATATAGCTTAGTGGTAGAGAACTTGCTCAACATGTGTAAGGCTTGAGTTCTAGGACCACAGAAAAAAAACAGACCAAATAGACTTTGTGTCTTGTTTTAGTTCCACAAGCAAAGCATGATTTGATTACTATAAATAGAAATGATCTAGAATGTATAAAAACTGCCAGAAACAATTGGAGCCAGTTGAACACTACTTCCTCCAAAATGTGCCCAATTCCTACCCATGCTCTCCTAATTCAGGTCACCACACCTCCTAGGACTTTCCCTAGCTAGACTCTTTGGTTCTGATCACTCCTATGCATTTGATCCAGAGTTATTTAACATTGAACTGACCTACGGTCATAACTGTGCCCTGCTTAAAACTCATCAAAGCTTCCTGATCCTTCACATAGAATCCAAGCCACATCAGATCCACCTATGCTCAAAAGGCCAACAGCTACAGCTCCAACACATCTGTCAGGTATTTGTACCTTATGCTCTTTGACTTTTGAACTTCTTCCGGTTCCCCAAAGATTACATTTCTCTTTCTTCTATGCCTCTGTTTATGCTGCTTCCTGCCTTGCAAAGCCACATGGCCACCACTCTCTCACTAAGTACATTTCTGAATAGCCTTCAGAACTCAACTTAAATACAAAGTGCTGAGTGATTAGAAATACCCACCGGCAGCTTATATGAATACATGGAGGACATCAGCTCAATGACCAAGGAAGTACAAAGATGCGATGAACAGTCTCAGCAAAGCTAAAACCAGTGCTGACCAAGGCCCTCCTTTCCTGAGGGACTACAATATTATTTATCTAAAATGGAATTACATTATAGAGGATTCAAAAGAAGTGCTAGATGCAGCCTCTGCCTCTGAGGAACTAATAGTCAAGTTGGAAGAGGGCAGCTTACAGGTGAATGAACAGTGTCTCGTACTGAGAGACTGCATGTGCTATAAGAGCTCCAAAGCAAGGCATCTGATTAGAGTGAGGGCGAAAGGATGAGTGACTAAGGAGAACGCAGTGTACACAGTGTATTCAGTATAAAGAATGAAATTATATCATTTGTAAGAAAATGGATGGACCTGGAGGGAAATAAGCTAGACTCAGAAGGACAGATATATTTACTTTCATATTCAGGATCTTGATTTAAATATATTTGCATATGTAGAATGATAGCAATGTAAAAGGGGATTATATTTAGGGAGGAATGGTTCTAAAACAAGGGAGAGAGAACAAGAGCAGGTAAGAAAGAAAAGAATTGCATGTTTTCTATGTGGTCTAGATTGAAACACATGCACACACAGGTATGTTTGTGTCTTGGAGTCACAAAGGGCACTCTTTGTTGAGAGGAAGGGAACCAACGGGAGGTGGGGAGAGGAACAGTAAGAGTAAGGGGGTGAATATGAGCAAACTGCAATGATGCAGGCATGACAATTTAATAATTAAACATGTTATTTCATATACCAACTAAAGGTAATAATTAAAAATTCCTGGAAAACAATAGATACATACATAAAATGAAAAAGAAAGAAAATGTTAGTGGAGTAAGCAGGAACCTTGGGAGACACTTGCAGGGAATGCTTCATTTGATTACATCAAGGGTGAGAAACAGTGAGGGTTCCACCAGGGACTTCTTTGAGGGTGGATTAGAAGGAAGCCATTGGAGGCAAGCCGAGGAGACTGCATAGACAGCCACAGGTGGAGAAACAGACACTTGCAAGACTGAGGCCAGATGGTGGATCTTACTCACTGAACAAAGCAGTTTGGATTCGACATAAAAGGATGGAGATGTCATATAACCTCTGAATCAGTAAATGGCAATACTCTGACTAAACCAACAAGAAACTGAAAAAGCAAATGGAGAAAGTGGTAGCTGAGAGATGCAGCATAAAGTTCCCAAGTAAACATAACTCTCGAAAAAGAGAAAAATATTCAGACTGTAACCATGGTGAGAGAAAAGAAGGGCAAGCCAGTGTAAAAATAACAAAACGTCCTCTTTTTCCAATTGCATTTTACAAATAGCCCTAACTGTTCTGCTCTCTCCATATACAACTACCAAGATGCCTGTATTAGTCAATTGGGATTGCTATAACAAAATAGTGATGACTGATAGCTTAAACCACAGAAGTGAGTTTCACATAGTTCTGGAGGCTGGAAGTTAAGATCAAGATGTAAGCAGGATTGGTAGCTTTGAAGCCTCTCTCTTGATTATGGCAGCCTTTTCTCTAGGCCCATACATCCCTAGTGTCTCCTCCTCCTCCTCCCCTCTTCCTCCTCCTCCTCCTCTTCTTCTTCTTCTTCTTTTCTTCTTCTTCTTCCTATTAATTATTTTGGTCTTTTTGAGATAGGGTCTCCCTGCAGCCCCAGCTGGCTTGGAACTCTCTTCTTTTGTGTGTGTGTGTGTGTTTTGACAGGATCTCCCTTGTCCCAGTCCACCCGGAAGGCACTATGTTGGCTCAGTCTCTCAGAGATCCACCTGCTTCTACCTTCCGAGGGCTAGGATTAAAGAAGCACACCACCATGTCCAGTGTATCTTCTTCTTATAAGGACAACAGTCCTATTGGATTGAGACTGTATACTTATGGCTTCATTCAGCTTAATTTCCCCCTTAAAAGTGCTATCTACAAAAACAGTCACTGTGAGGTATTATAGAAGGTTTGTACTTCAAGGGACTTAGAAGGGGATTATTGTAGAAATCAGATTTCTGGGGTGTGATTCTCAGGAGGTTTTAAGGAAATGAGATCAGTTTGGGGTTGAGTGTTTTCCAGGAAGTATTGGGTAGTCTTATGGACTGAATCATGTCTTCCCCCGAAACCATCCATCATCTGTCAATCTATGTGTATGCCTGCATTCATCTATTCATCATCTATCATCTATGTGATGTATGCATGTATCTATACTCTATCACTTATCCATCAATATATCTATTTATCTATCATCTCTCTTTCCATCCATTTATCCATTTGTCTGTCATCCATCCATCCATCCCTCCATCTCTCCATCCCTCCATCTATCCATCATCTACCTATTGACTCTCCTCACTGTTTCCCTGGTTGGTTGAACCCTGACACATACACTCTTCTCTGAAATATTTCCTCATAGTTTCTCCAAAACTTGAGCAGACTTCTCTTGTGCCATTTTCATGCTTTATTTAGGTAATTTGTATGGAAGATTGAATTATTTTGCCAATTCTGCATGCCTTCCCCTATTGTGTGACCTTATAGAGCACTAGGCTGGGTAGAATACATCTTCACTTCAGTGGCCTTGAGCTTGTCAGTAGGACTTGCTTTAGTTATGAAAGTGTAAGCAGACATTGTATAAAATGCACCTATGCAGACTGGGGTTTTTAGGTGTTGTGCCCTGTCACGATAAAACCATGTACCAGGGAATCTGCTGCCCTTTCTATGTGAACCCCGAACACACACACACACACACACACACACACACACACACACACACAAAGGAGATCTGAACCCAGTCCACAATGGGAGCCAAACCCAGCTGACTCACAGTCTGAAAGACAGCCATGCAGCCTAGATCTTCCAACTTGCAAATATAAGAATAAATGTTTGCTGTTGTAAGTCACCCCAGTATGGAAGGCTCTGTGTGGAGCCAATTCATTTTCTGGTCTATGCCTCGGTTACTATTGCCTCCTTGAGAATAGAGACCGTGATTATAATTTCCACATCTCCAATGCCTTGTGAGGTGACTGATAAACTATAGCTGCCAAATAAATATTTGTTGCATAATAAAATAAACAAAATAACCAAAATAATTGAAGAACTCCAATGAAGAAAGGCATGGTAATGTGATGTTTTAGGAAACACAGAGATAAATGTATGGGATAGAATGAGATGGGAGCATGTAATAAGTATCATGTGTTCTGGAAACAACTGTGGAATTAAAAAGTAATTTTCCTAAAATTTGCAGTGATCAGGGCCTGGAACGTAGCTGATTGGTACAGAACTTATCTTCACAAGGTCCTGGGTTCAGTCTCTAGCACTGCATAAAACTAGACATGGTGACACATGCCTGTAATCCTAGTACTTGGGAGGTAGTGGCAAAAGGGTCATAAGTTCAAGGTTATCCTTAGCTATATAGTAAAGTTGAGGCCAGCCTGGGGTACATGAGAGCTTGTCTCAGAAAAAGTCAAACAACAAACTCAGATAATCAAAGGTTTAAGATTGCAGGAGTGTCATGTAATAAGCATATACTACACACTGAGTGATGCCCCCAGCTACTGCAGAGGTCTTTCATGAGCGTTTCTCTCAGTCTCTCAAGTCTCTGGAGCAGCTGCAGTTCCTGTCTGTAGCCACATGTAGTATTGGGAAAACTGACAGAAGATCAAAAGACTGAAACTCAACAAATTCAAGAAAACAAAGACTAAGAAATAAAACTTTATTCATTCCTCCATCAGACAACCTTACTCCATGTAACCACCTAATTTGATCTAGACAGTTTATCTCTCCTCCCATCTACTGATAGGTTTTTGTTCCAGACACACAGTTGTGATGTTGCATCTGAGACTTTTGTGGGCCTTTGGTCACCAGAGGTCTCTGCAGCCTGTTCTCCTCAGTCTCCACACCAAGGGATGTCCTGAGACTCACCCTGTCACATTCCCTCAGTATGTGTGTCATTGGCCTGTTATTATAATGGCTTCTTAGGAGACAGTTTGAAGAATGCCAAATTCATTACCTGTTTGCAGCTGAACGTCATAAACCTTTGTCTCACACTGAGCAGACAACACACATATGTACACATGTGCATACATACCCAACACCAGATACCTACATCTCTTCTCTTGTGGTTTGGAGAACAAAGAAATAGTATGTATTTTGTTTGCTGTCAATCATAACCTGAGGTTAAAGCTGCTGTTTAATGCATTCAAAAGTTATGCCCGCCACATCCTCTGCCTAAGCTCTGAACTTCAAAAGGAATATTTTATAAGAAAAACATGCACATACACACCCAACAAGAACACATACACACACACCGAGCTAGAAAAGATACGGTAAGCATCTGACCACATTTCATTTTCAATTCTACAAATGAGGCCCAATGCTAGAATACCTGCAAAATCGTTAGGGCTGTGCAAAGCCTCCAAGAACACAAACTGCCCCCAAATTACATCCGTGCCATGCTGACACAGGAGAAAAGCACGAGTTGGTGCACTGGTGAGCAACTTAATAAATCCCACTTCCAGGCTGTTTGTTTGAGACCGAAACAAATCTTGTATTGTAACAATTATTCATCCAGAAATTTCTAAAAGATCATTTCCTTCCTCAGCCTATATTTAGTATCTCACTACAAATGGAACTTATCAACATAATATACTGAAGTCCCACTGAGCACATGATATTATACTACTAAAATTTACTATTAAAATGCTCTTAATTTAGCTGCCATTAACTTGGATTTAGTGACGATTTGGATATAGAACGTGAGTCTTTCTAAAAATAATGCTTATTTTTAATAATTATAAAAGCAATTCATGTCCATAGTATTGACTGACAATACTGATAAGTATAAAGAAAAAAAATTGTCGTCATCTAAATCCAACCAAAAAAGAAACTGTTTAACTTTTAGACTATTTCTTTTTAGGCATGTTCAGTGCATATACGTCATCTTCTTAAATATAAACTTGGCATTGGACTGATTTTTGGTGTTTTTAAAAATTTATTTTTTAATGCTGTGTATATATGTGCACCTGTTTGTAGGTCTGTTCATGTGAGTACAGTGCTAGAAGAGGGTGCTAGACACGCCTGGAACTGGAATTACAGGCAGTTGTAAGCCCCTCAACATGGATAATGGGAATCAAACTCGGAGCCACTGCTCTTGGGTCCTCTGAAAGAGCAGTAGACACTCTTAACCCTGAGTCATTCTGTTCCATATCACTGATCTCCTGTAATTTATTTCACTGTTTTTTTTTCTTTTCTTTTTTCTCCTCTTTCTATTTTATGTATATGAGTGTTTTGCCTGCATGTGTCTAAGTACATCACATGGATGCAATGCCCATGGAAACCAGAAGAGGGTGTCAGATACCCTGGAGCTGGAGTTAGAGATGACTGTTAGCTGCCATGTGGGTGCTAGGAACCAAACCTGGGTCCAATGCAAGTGTAGCCAGTGCTCTTAACCATTGAGACATCTTTCAAACTCCTACTTATAAAGGTGTTTCTAAATTTTTATGCACACACACACAAATAAATAGTAAATCTAAAAAAATTTTAAAGACATTCTATTTCAGAAATGTGTGTGTGTGTGTGTGTGTGTGTGTGTGTGTGTGTGTGCACCAACTGGGGTCAGAAGAGGGCATTAGATCCCCTGGAGAGGAGTGCAGATAGTTGCGAGCTACCTGACACGGGTGCTTGGATCTAAACTCTAGTCTTCTGCAGAGTTGTAAGCCTCTTAACTGTTGAGCTAATCTCTGTAGTCCTAAAAATTTATGACCATGAATACAGGTGGAAATTTCTTATTTTCTTTTGATAGAGAACTATTTTAGATCCTAACATACATTTCCAAATTGCACTGTCAGATTTTATACTGGCTGACACAGGTGACACAATTCATATCTTGCCGTTCTCTGAAGTATATTATTATTTAATTTTATATTTGCAAATATGAGTAAAAATACATTACTTCATTATTTTACATGTATTTCTTCAAGTATTAGTGAAGATGAATATTTGCCCCAAATGGTTACTGCCATTTGTCTACTTTTATGGCAAGCTTATGTGTCTCAGCTATAAATGAATGATTTTTAAAAAATGGTGCTGTGATAATCCAATATAAAACTTGTAGGTTTTTTAAAAAGGATTTAAAAATTATAGTCCATTATTTATGTTATTAATTATATAGCCAATTTTTGTGGTCATTTAAATTTAATTTTTTATATCAAATGGCTCACTCTAAAAGTAGATTGATATTTACCTTTATATATTATTGGTTTTTATTTTTACTACTTGATTCATGTACAGTTACTTTTGGTGCGTGGCATGAGGTGAGGCTGCAACCCAAGTTTTCCCTTTTTTCTATGTGTATAGCTTTACCAGTATTTTTATTGCATGACCCATTTCCTAGTGGTTTTGGAGATAAGATACATGTCTTTATGTACCAGAGCCCATGATTCTGAATCTGTACGCCATTTCTGATGTTGATACTTTATTTTCTTCAATATAAAAAAATTAGTATTGTTTTATAACATCTGATTATCTTGTTGCTTTTCACTTTTTAAAAATATTTTATTTATTATTTTTATTTTATGTGTATTTGTGCATTGCCTGCATGTATGTGGGTGCACTCGTGTCATGCAATGCTGAGGAGGTTAGAAGAGGGCTTTGGATTCCCCTGGAGGAGACTTAAATTGAGACTATGGATCATCTTCATTTACTACAGTTCTATATATTGTTTCGTGATGGGGGTTTTGGGGGGTTGCGAGCCTGTTCATGTTAAGCAAACACTCTGCTATTGAGCTACATCCCCAGGCATTCTTTGAGGATTTTGATTAGCATTTGTAATTTGGGAAAAATTAAAATCTTTCTCAGTCTTGTTCTTTTCATCTGGAAGCACGGGTGAACTCTAAATTTACTAAAATTTTAATATCTTCTCTCAGGGAAGACAGTGTCTCTTTCAAATAGATTCTGTATCAGTTACTATTGATAAGATTAAAATGTTTTTATAATCTCCTTAAATAGTTACAGATGTTTAGTTGGTTATTTATAGTTTTTTATCTATATTTATCTCTTTTGCAAATGATGGAATTTTTATTTTTGGGCTTCTAATGAGTCATCTGTCATTTTAGTTCTATGGCTTTTTCTTATGAGAACTTCTAGAACATTATTTAATGAATGCTGATAAATAAGTTCACTCTTGTCAATCTCCTACCCATGGTTGGCTTAAGATGGCTGTCTTCTATTACATTTTAATAGATTTTTTTTCTAGTTCTGGTCTCTTAACGGTTCCACTCCCATTTTGAGAACAAAAATTTTGTTGAGCACTGATTTCAATTTTTTAAATTGTTGTATGAAGTGATTTATTATGTTCTACCGCACATTATAAATTTAAAACATCGTTTGATTCTTACAAAAACCATATAAAGTTGTGGGGCATGAGTCTTTCAAGGTATTCTGTCTTTGGATTATGTCAAGGGTCATAAATTAAAACATGGTCTTAACTAGAAATTTCAAAGAATATATATCATTTTGAGTAAAACATTATAGAACAAATGATGTACCTTGACTAAATTTAAGAAACAGATTTAAAATAGTCCTGTTGTAACACATCTGTTTTCTTAATATATAACATTCAATTAAGCAGTACATATATTTGCCTTAGCTTATTATGATATTTATAATAATATTTCACATTTGGGAAATTGTTCAAGTTTGGAATAGGTTTCTAAGTTTGTGAAATTTTAGTGAATTCCTAGAAGTGGAAAAATATCTCTGCAAAGTTGTTCTACAATTTTTCACCACTGACTGATGAAGTAATTTTAAATTATCAGCCATTTTGCTGCCTGTGTTTTAGAAATCAAGAGTCTCTGTGGTCTTGCCAATCTTAATTTCTTTCATTAATACCTTGAGACATGTTTCAAGTGGTGGAGTCCAATTGAAATGGCGGGACTAAAATTAAAGATCTGGAGTATCAGGGAGGCTGTCCGTGGCTGACCTTCAAAGAAGTCCCATCCAGTAAACAGTTTATACACGTCTACAGCTTTCCCTTAACATTTCCATCAGTTACACTGTAGATAGTGTTTTTCTATTCCTCTGAAAATCCTTGAGGCTGGGGTGTCTTTCCTTTTTTTGTAGACTTGTATAATGTCACATCTGGCAGCAGAGATGCTTCTGATTACTCACACTCACTCATTCCTATTGTCCTCACAGCAGAGCTGGCCACAGAGGAGATGGGCAAGGATGACCAGGTGAAGTATTCATTACACTTCTGCCACAGTCACTGTAAGTGCTGTTTATTCATTAATCCAATTGAAGATTTAAAAATCACTGAGTAGTTCATGCCCATGGTAGTAGAGTGTAATATAAAGATATTCTGATTACATGATACACCTTCCTCTTTTAGAGTTCAATTAAAAAAGTTAATTTCTGCTAATTGAGTATCAATATTTAAGTAATTTCAATATTTTAAAAAACGACTTAAAATTACCTAGTATACTTTTTCATCTTTAATGTCATACGTTTGTCTCATAGGAAGGCCTATACATTAGAAAAATTAAATGATAGTAAGAAAAAGCAAAAAAGTATTTATGAGAGTGATCAAATTTGCATCAAACTTGGTCATGCCCACATTATATCTTGTCTAGATCTTACAGAGGCAAAACACTCTATTGGTGCTTTTGACTATCTCAAATTCTAGCAAATTATAAGAAAAGTAATCTTTTGAATTTTTGCTTTATCAATAGTTAGAAACACAGAAAACCTAGTGTATGTTCTTCACTAGTGACACTACATAAATGATTCTATTATTATTATATTGTACAAAGAAATGAACAAAGGTGGAATCCATTATCTTGAAACATTTAGAAGTTCGTGATGAAAAATATAGAGATATGAACGACAGAATTCCCTTTTCAAATTCAGTGAAGTTTCTGTATTTTGATCTCAATTTGTAACTATTTTGACCAGTTTAAGTTCACAAATTTCCTAGAAGACAAAAAGTCCAAATTTTACAAACAAACATCACCTTTTATATAGTTGGACAGGGCAATGCCCACTGGCTGGGGGCAGCGATCAGAGAAGCCATTACCATGGTAACCCGCAGACTCAGCTTTGTAGGTACCCATTCACTGGTCTTTAGAGACGTGAAGGAAAAAAAAGGGAGGGAGAAAATGCGGAATCTGGGCTTTCAAAGTGGAGAGTTCCAAGTTTATTTTATACATTATGATAATGAGAAGGGCAAAGGTTTAAGGATGGCTGCGGCTGATTCCACACTTCACTACGGATGCTGTTTCTAGCAGGAACCAGACTCCCACACACAGCAAGAGTCTCACAAAAGGAAACTTGTACAAGATGGTTACCAAGCACATATATCAAGACAATGCGTGCTTTGTGATCAATTAAAATGCAAGAGCAGTCTGCACTGGGGCGTCTTACAAAAGGGCCTTTCTTCTCAGTACTTTAAGAAAGGCAGATCTATCAAACTTATGATAATGCATTGCCATCATGATTTAATTGTCAATTACAAATTACTTAAGTGTACTTTAATGATCTATATAAAGCCTTATTTTTTTTTTACCTCTAATAGCTATTAATGGTTGTTAAAGAAAATGAAACCACTTTACTGAAATGTAATGTAGGGGTCTATTAAGAATAAGTTTTCAAAATGATAAAATATTATCATGAAAATGTGAACTCCTGTACTTTTTTATATCCTTTAGTAGGCTAGTCTTCATTCCACTGAACATTTCCTTCAAATTACACGCAATTACAGTTTAAACATCTTTATGTATATTATGGATATAATTCATTTGACCTAATTCCCAGTCAAAGTGCTTCTTCAGACATTGGCAATGGAAGAGCAGCTTGCTATTACATTTTCTCAAGAATATTTTGAATATTAGTCACCAGAAACAGCTCCAGTGACCACTCTCACCCCTGCTTGTCTTTGTCTTGGCTTTGGTTCTTGTTTGCTTTTAAACTTTTATAAGAGTAAATGAGGGAACATTTGGAGCTGCCTCTCACCGCAAGCATTTAGCCAATTCAAGGTACAGATGTGCCTCGATTAACAGATGTATTGTTCAAGAACGGTGAAATTCACATTCATGTATTAAAATAATATTTTAATAATCAAAGAGGGTCCTACTAATGAAGTAAAATCTCAAGTCCCTTTTAAAAAGAAGACTCACTTTGTAATCAAATCATCATCTGCTAGTACACTTTTTTTAATATTCTTTTTTATTTTTTTAGAAGCATATCACTACAGCTTTAACATAAGTAATAAGTTTCCAGAGCAAAGATACATCTCTTTCAAAAGTGACTATAAAATTTTTATGTTCACTATTGAATTATTACAATTATACAATATTGAACTCAGTATAAGCCCTGAAAGACATGAAATTGAATGAGTTTTTAACCTTTAAAAAAGATCTCCATTTCATTTTAAAATATACTGTTTCTTATAGAAAGTCTCATTGTTTATTTTTAAGACTGAATTTCCTTCATGCAGTTTCCTTGGGGACACACCTGTCCTACCCTGAGTACTGCTGCACATACATGTCTGAGCCCTTCCTCAAGTGCACCTTTCCCTATTCTTTACTGTGCTCTCTAGACAAGGAGCTATTAGAAATAGGAAATTAAACATCATTAAACTCCGAATCAAACAGCATCAGGCCTATGTCCACATAACCTAGAGTCATTTCCAGACTTAAAATAATTCATTTAGCTGGTAACTATAGATAGTTAAATAAGCCAAATACGCAAAAAATTCAGCTTTTTGAGATTTACAATTATTCTACATGGCCATCTGTATTGATTGTGACAAATAGTCATTGGAACTTCATTTAACTGAATTGGTTAGGATTGGATGTAGAGAGGAAAGACGGTTTTAGAATAAGATAGGTCTGGAGTTCACCTCTGATTCTAGAAACATCTGTGTTCTTCAGCAAGTTTCTGATCATCATGGTATTTATTTTCTCATCTGTGAAATGGGGAATGTACCTACCTTAAATACATTCTTCAAATATAAAAGACATGAATAGATGAAAAGAACCAGGCACACAAGAGATATGTAACCAGTGTCATTTATGACTTCTTATCATAATTTTTTCCAACCCTGAGGGAATGTTTCAAAACGATCAGGAAATTCACATTTTTTGAATCTTGCATTATCAACTTAATAGTTTTATAATTGAACTCAGAGGTTACACATAAATTGAAATGCTGGCTTTTAAGTCCTTGGGGCAAGAATCAAAACCTACATTAAAGATAGATATATTTTCAGTATCACTTACTGTAGCATAGAGTTTTCATATTTATTCAATAAAAATTGTAGATTGAATTGAATCTAGTAAATGAATCACATAATATATGTGTGTGCTCTTTGCTTCACAAGCTAATTTTTCTTTTTAACACTTCCCAATCAAATCAACCAGTTGAACTGTTAAGTTAGGGAAGATGTGCCAATCTAAGCAGAAGTTTCTTGTTAAAAAACTCTCCCAAGACCTCCTTTTTCCTTTTACCATAATATGTGTCAATATTGCTATATGGAATTATAGGGCATTTAATTTAAAATATTTAAACTACAAAATTCAAATGTATCATTGTATACATGCTCTTGTGTCTGAACTTTTGATAAATCTGGAGAAAAATATTTCAGATTTTAGGGCACTGGGGATTTGGAGTTTTAGGTTAGGGAGGGACAATCTGTGTATCAAATACTAATCAAATATTACTCTGTGCATTTAGCTTTGAGCTGAAGGAAAAGCTGGGTCCCTCTGTACTAGGTTTATTTTGTAATCTAAGGTATATTCATTTGGGTGCCTTCAAGATTACAATTTTTCTCACAGTCATTTTAAAGCTAATTAATTTATCAAGCACTTGCTAATTTTCTCTTGTTAATAACTATACCTCGAATCTGTGTGGCCCTTTGAAGTCTCAGTTTTCTCATCTATAAATAAAAATTATATAATTTTACCTGCTTAATAGCATAGCGAAGGTTAAATTAGGAAATGCATAAAAGGACTTGGCACAATGCCAGGCACACAGAACGTGCACAATAAATGTTAGCCTGTCATATTATTTTTATATCACAGTGGGAGAAAACCTCAATATAAAAGGTAATAAAAAGAATGGTGTCTCAGGAAGGAGGCATTAAGGCAAGCACTGTGGGAAATACCTATTTTCTCTGAGACTTGGAGAAAAAGTAATGTGTGCATGGATGATAGAACTTCACATGATTTTGTTGTCTGTTTAAACAGGTATAGATATTAATCATTTTAAAGCTATAGAAGACAACTTGTGATGTATTTATTAACTTGTGCAAATAATGATACCTGTGGGTTCCACAGTCTTAGGTGTTTCTGGCAATACTCATGCCACTTCTTCCTCCTGCTGTCTATCAGTCTTTAGTGCTCCTAAACACAGCAGCAATAAATAATATCTAAGTTCGTGATAAAATCCAATAAATATTTGCACATGTGGGCACAGTGTAATATCACTCCCCACTCAGTCCTTCAACAAATCACAACCACACTAACTTCAGAAAAGAGATCTTTGATTACTGATATTTAGTAGACGTTCTGGTAATGAAGTGGAATCTAACTGAGAAGAAAGCCATGAAATGAGCAGGAGTCTTTCCTTCATTGAACAGCACTTACTGGACACCTAATCATATAGGCCCTGGGAGTTGGCCTGTCATGATGGCAGGAGGACCCACAGAAGTCCCTAGCACATAGCCTTAGGCACTGGTAGGGTGGTGTGACAACCTCTGCTATAAAATCTCTCTGTGTAAAGTTATACAAAGTACTATGATCTCATGGCAGTTAATGAGTGGTGCTATCAAGAAAAAGAAAAGAAAAAATAGAGGAAGGATGCTGAAGGGATGGGTGTATATGAAGAGTACTTTGTCCAAGTTGTTAAAGGCACACCTTTCTGAAGAGGTGGCATTAGAGTAGATATGGAATCAGTGTGTGTGTATGAGTGCATGTGTGTGTGTGTGGGGGGGAGAGACAGAAACAGAGATGGACAGAGAGCTGGAGAAAGAGACAGAGATAGAGACAGAAGCAGAAAGAGAGACAGAGAGAGAGAGAGAAAGAAAGAGACAGAGCAAGCCATAACGCATTCCAGGTCCTGGGAAGAGGAAGTGCAGGCTCCTGAAGGTCATCTAGTTGCTGCTTTTTCTTTCTCTTTTTACATTTAATGTTTTGAGAATGTCATACATGACTGTAGTATATTTTTGAAGACTCGCGAGAAGCCCTTTCCAGCTGAAGCAGGGTGAGACAAGCGGAGGGTGGCAGGCGGAGAAGGAGGCTGCTGAGTGTAGACTTCTGTAAGAGTGAAAACAGGTGTGCACCAGAGTCTAACATCCAAAGAAGCCTTTGACGATAAGATTCCTTCTAAAATAAGATGAGCAGCATCTTGGAAGAGAAAAGAAGGAAACGGCATAGCTTCCCTCAAGTAAGCAGGTTCATCTGGTTTGGGGAGAAAAAGCCTCTGTAACAAGGTAGAGCCGCCGGAAACGCGAAAGAAGAAACTGCACCAGCTGCCCAGCGGGCGCCAAGCTCTCCTGCCAACGTGATGCTCTCCTGTGCTTATCCTTCAGCATCTAAAGCAGCTGCAATTTCTTCTTGCGCCCTTGTTTCCCTCCTCTGCCTTTTGCAATTCATTGGTAGAACAAGTCAGATGCCCTTCAGTTGACTTGAGTGCCCCTGTGTTCTTTGTCCCCTTTTTTGCTACCTGTATAAGTCCTGTCAACATTCTCTCTAAAAATAATGACTTTGAATTTCTTAAAACTGGCCTGGGAACAGACACTGTCTCTTCTTATCAAAAAGGGACAGGAGACAGTCACATCCGACCATTTTCGTAGCTACACAACGTTCCTTTTTCATGTTACCACTTTCAGTACTCCATCCCTCGCCATTTCAAATGCTTTTTAAGAATAACGTTTTAATTTATTCTTTGACCATTTCATATATGTAAACAATGCCAGGACCCAAAAACCTGTCTCCCTCCCAACTTCATGTCCTCTTTATTATTAAAAGCCCCTTGAATTCACTTAATGCACGTGAGTGTGGGGGCGTCTACGGAGCATGGGTAACCCACTCCTGGTCACTGTTTCCAAAGAAGAGTGGCTCTCCCTCCCTAAGCAGCCATCAACCGCCAATAGTTCTTCAGCAAGAGGTGGTGCTTTGGGAGCTCCTCCCCCGATCCATGTTGGAATTCTGACTGGCTCCATCTTGTTCAGGTCTTGTGCAGGTAACCAAAGCTGCTGTGAGCTGATGTGTGCTTTAGCTGTCTCATGTCCAGAAGACAGCATTTCACAGTTCTCTCCAAATTCTGGCTCTTCATTCTTTGGTCCACTTCTCCTCAGTGGTCCCTGAACCTTGGACTGGGGGAGGCCGATACAGATGTTTTAACCAACTTATTTTTAACAACTTAGTTCTGCTTCTTTGGATATTATCAACTTGGATTTGCTCTTTACTTAGAGCATTTTATCTATTATAAAATTGTAAGCCAATATGATTTGTATTTAGTTAGCATCATTTATAACTGTTTATGGAATTTCCATGGCTTGCCCCTGTTCTTTTTTGTTTTTTCT
>NW_008341807.1:1031988-1047333 GCF_000622305.1 Nannospalax galili
TATATATTGCACTCAGTCCATTTAGTGGTGCTCATGTGTACCTGTGTTTAATTCCTTTTGGAATTAGAAAAACTCTCAGAGAGCTAGTCCCTTAGGAAAACTGATTCTCCCTCCCTCAGCATCCTTTGATTTCCTGTAGCTCTTCATCTTGAGGTGATACCTTTGAAATTCCCCTGATACACCTTGGTATGTCAGCTGGCTTTGTCATTCCATGTATACCTTTTTAGACTACCACACTGTGGAGATTTTATTGGTACAGTTTCTCTATCATGTCTAGAATGCCTTAAATAGCAGCAGGTGTCTTGTCCCTCTTTCTGTCCCCTCTTTCCCAAAGTTCCCTGAGCCTTAGGTCTACAACAAAGATTTCATTGCAGTTGTGTCACTTAAGGCTGGGCACCTCAGAGTCACTTGTTCTCTACATTTGACCAGTTGTGGAACTTCCTAAGAGTCTCCATCTGTAGCAAAAAGAAGCTTCTTTGATGAGGGATCAGAGATGCACTTGTTTGTAAATATAAGGACGCATATTTAAAACACAGTAAGAAATTACATTGGTCTAGGCAAATGAGAGAAATAGGTTTTTCTCTAGGAGCTATGACCTCTCCAGCCATGCATATTTGGTATTTACAGTACCACATGTGAGTTCCCTCCCATTAAGCAGGCTGATGGGATTAGACAGTTGTTGATTACCCTCAAAATATAAGTGGCACTATTTCACAAATGTCCTTCCATTTTGGATGTACAGGCTGATGTTTATGGTCAGTAACTTTCTTGCTCTTAACTAGTGGTTCTGTGGGAAGCCACATGCCTATCACAACAAGGGCAGACACAATGCTGCTCCCATATAAGAACAGTGGCACAGCAGGACCATGAATTTCACCCCTTTCGTTACTTTCAGACTGCACTGGGTCAGTCACTTTCCCTCTTGGAAAATGATGAACAAACTTGGGGCAGAGAAAGAGGGAGAGACTGAAACAGCAAAGCACTGCCTCTAGAAAGAGAAAACTCTAGAATTGCTTCCATGGCCACCAAAATGAGAACCTGGAAAATTGAGAACAGGGAACAAGGTAAGCATATACCCAAATCTTGTCAAGGAGCCCAACTGTCCAGTGAGTGATTTATAAACTAGCAAGCATCATAGTTACAGATAGCTTTGCCTAGCTCATGGATATTTCTGTTAATATGCTTCCTACCCAATTGAAATGCCACTATTGTTTACACACTGGGATTTTAAATTATATTTCATAACTTTCTCTCCTCTTTTCATATTTAGTTTTGAGGCTTAGGGCAACAGTGTTATGACATAAGTAGCCAGTAGCTGTTGAGTTTTGCCAGTTTTCCCCACTAGAACACTAGACATATCTCTCCTATGGCATTCGTAAGCCACAGTAATATTACAAATCATTTTTAGTGTGTTCTTGACTTGCATGGGAGAACTATTGAGTTCTAATTCAGACAGTTATTCTGGATGCTGATTAATTTATTGTTGTCCATCTCCTCTCACCTTTGTTGTTTTTACTATAAAATCTCTCATAAAGAATGCTTCAGTTCTTGCTGTCTTAATTAGGTACAAATCAAGATCATCAATAAAAATGTAAATATAGGAAAAACTTTCTAAATTAATCTGCTTAAAAAAATCAGCTGGGCATGGAAGCACATGCCTGTAATCTCAGCACTTGGGAGGCTGAGGCAGGAGAACCAGGAGTTCAAGGCCAGCCTTAGCTACAGATTAAGTTTGAGGGCTGCCTAGACTACATGAGACCCTGTCTCAGAATCAAATAATATTTTGCCCTCTTCCCCTAAAACTTTGTAAAACTGTAGATAATGAAATGGTTAAATTGTGACTGAGATAGATTTTACATATTTTAGTTTAAGTGTATTGGTCTAAAATTGGATATTCATTTTCTGAATAACTGAACAATGGTATAAAACCACTATCTTGGGAAGGCTGGAAATGTCTTGAGAGCAACTGCATGGCTTACATTCTTGAATTACATAATTTCAATATGAGTCAAGTACAGTAATTTCATAGAAAAAGTCTCATAAACCTATTATTAACTCCAAAGAAGAATCACCTAATGTTAACTACCTTTATGTGAAAAAAAAAATCTTATGCCTTCCTTGGTACATTAAGTTTTATGTAATAGCAAAATAACAGCTAGCATTTACTGAGCACTTAGTGCCCTAGACATGGGCTTAAATGTGCCATTCATCTCTCCCAACATTCCTAGAGGGTAGGACTATTGATATCCTCCTTTTAAGCATTTAAGTGTGTGTGTGTGTGTGTGTGTGTGTGCACGCGCGCGCGCACATGCACGTGCACACCATGGCATGTGTGTGGGGGTCAGAGGCCAACTTTCAGGAGTCAACTCAGTCAACAGTTCCCCACTTACTGGCCCTAATATTCCCTTTTGACAAAGTGACAAATGAGAAATCCGGACCCCACACAGTTAGTCACAATGTTTGCCACCATACAGTGATGAGGCTGTGGAAACAGAATTTGATCCCAGCACAACACCAGGACACATGACAATGAACTTCCAAATTAAGCAATGACATGCTTGATGAGTCCAGGGAAGATGTACAAAAATCCTCGTATTTTCTTTAAAAATGTTAAAATAAATTTCCCCCATGGCAGATGACATTTACAGGGAAATAAAGCTTTCTCTATTTCTGTGTTTCAGAATATCTAAACTGACTCACTCCTAATCTTTAAAATTTGTACATTTCACACCAGGAAAGACATACTAAGAAGGGAACATTTTATTCCCAGCTGACATTCTGGGTTTAAATATCCTTTGCAACAGTTTTGTTTTGAAAGATGTCAGTGATTGCATATGAACCTGCCAGATGTCAACAATGTGTCTGCCATGTACAATATCCCCCAAAGACTAAAATTACTTCACAGTGATACAGTATTTGGAAATAACCCTCAAACACCATTGGACTCACTGCATCACTAAGTGCCTATGTAAACGCCTCTGAGACAACAGATGTTCTACGTTCTTGTTCCTTTGAATAATAAAATGATTTCACAGGGAGTGGGAGGCAATGCTTCCTCACTTTTCTACAACACTTTCAGAAAGAATCCTAGGGGTTCTCCTCCTCAGATCAAGTTCAGGTCCTGGAATCCACCTGTGGCTACTGACAGGCTTCTGCAGGTGTTTGCCTGTGGGAGGCTGTCAAGAATTGGTCTAAATCAGGACAAAGCTACTGACAGAAGGATATTAACTGGCAGGAACTGTTTTAGGTGTCAGAATTTCTTTCTGGGACACAGAAACATAGGGGAATCTGCACTCAAAAATAAATCTGTGATGACAGCAGAAACGGCAGCAACTGAGCTATTCAGGCAGAAGGAGGACTTCCTGCAAAGTGCACAGCGATGGATGGGAAATGACATGTGACAGGGACAGAGAGGAAGAGAGGGAGTTGGGGGAGAAGGGGGAGAGAGAGGAAACAAGGGATGGAGGGGGGAGAGAGAGAGAGAGAGACCAAGAGCTGGTGTTATGAATATCTGGCATATCCAGTTACTTCGAAGGAAAAGAAGGAAAGTTTCCAGAAGTCATATCCCAAAAGGTAACTGAAAAATGACATCAAATAGGAATAAATATAGAGCTATAATTGGCATTGCAAACTGACTCATAATGATGATGACTATCATCTATCTGTCATCCATTATCTATCTATCTATCTATCTATCTATCTATCTATCTATCTATCTATCTATCTATCTATCTATCTATCTATCTATCTATCTATCTATCTATCTATCTATCTATCTATCTATCTATCTATCTATCTATCTATCTATCTATCTATCTATCTATCTATCTATCTATCTATCTATCTATCTATCTATCTATCTATCTATCTATCTATCTATCTATCTATCTATCTATCTATCTATCTATCTATCTATCTATCTATCTATCTATCTATCTATCTATCTATCTATCTATCTACCATCTCTCATCATCTATCATCTATCTATCTATCATGTATCATCTATCTAGAAGTATTTTGCAATTTGCAATACCCTTTTCAGTATACTGTGCCATGTAACTGATTAGTAACCTGGGACTCACAATTGTAACCCAGTTTTGAACCCAAAAAAGAGAGAAGAAGAAAAACGGGGCAAATTAAGGTCTCCCCCCACCCCAGGTTTCCTTTCTGCAAGTACAGACATGGAAAAGAGAAGGGCAAAATGGATTCATGTAAAATAAAAATCAGGTTCCCAGGCCTGATGTGACACGAAGCATGCTCATTTCATGAAGATGCATGCAGGCATGCACTACAGCAGAGCCCATGGCTCCAGGAAGAAGCATTCTATTGAAGTCAGAAGACCCACATTCAAGACTCAGTAAATTACCAACTGTGAAACTTGGCAAATTCATTTAGCATATCCAAGTCCATGCCTTTTAATGTGCAAATTAGGAGTAATAAGTTCTGCTTTCCTCTACTAATGCCAATGCATTTATGGTATTGTTTGGCACCAGGAAGCCAAGCTTCAAATGATAATCAGATTTTTCTGAGTCAATCACCTACAAATGTCTTTTAATATCACAGAGTCCTACACTCCCCATGAATTGATGCTGTTCCCACCATAGAAGTAAAGAAAATTGAAATTGAGTGGTCAGCTTGCAGAAGTGACAGTAGGAATTAGGTCTTTGAACTTCTGATCTCTGGATCTTTTCACTGCGGAAAACAAATTATGTAAATAAGGTGCCATGTGCTCTAAGGAGGGTGAGAAACAACATTTGACACCACAACTATCCGATTCTAAAATCTGTGTTCTTTCTGCTACAGTCCTGAAAGTTAAAAAAAAAAACTCCTAGCATTTATTCAACCCTCTGTCTACAGTGGATTATAAGTGACTATCATTCTTTTGCAGACAAACAGCAAAAGGGTGCTCTGCCAACGTAGGAAGATAAACTTTTGAGAGTCAAAGACATTGTAAAATCAGTATACATTTTGCCTTTATGGGAAAAACCAGACGTTCACCTCTGTTCATGTACTGGAAATTAATTTCAGTCTTGGTTCATGAGAATTTGATGAGGCATAGCCTGGTGTGTCTTAAAATGGTATATTCAATTTTCTTACCAGACTTGAGAGGTGAGGCTGGGGGAGATAGCAATATACTGAGCATCTTTTCCTTTCACTGATGGTAAATTGCTGTATATAATCACATAGCCAGAGGGGATAGCTTAGTGAGCAAAGCTCCAGGTTTGCTAGCCTAGGCTGCTTAAAATCTCAAGTTCTAATGCCGGGAGAGTCTGTATGACTCTTCATCTTCTTGAGTTTGATCAATTACATTTCATAGATTTTTTTTATTATGTAAGAGACTCAAATAAAGCTTTTCAACACAAATCCAGTCTTTCTTATGGAGAGTCTAAATATTTTCTACTTTTTATTTATCTAGGTATTGAATTTTAGGCTTACTGCTTCTAATACCTTCACCACAGTTAGAGAGGAAATTACGTGAGAACTCATAATTAAGCTGAGAATATTTTAGAGGACTCAGGCATTGGTCCATTTATGTGTGTGACCTGCCAAAGTTGCTGAAGGAATGGGTCCATGAAATAAAGACGAATCCAGCATACTAAGTGACATTAGCCACTATTTATTAAGCAGCCAGTAGATTCTTGACATGCAATTTAAATTATTCAATTCTCACGGATCGCTTTTCAGGCAGATATTTTCAATCAGTTTACACAGAGGTCTAAATGCTCTGTTCAACATCATTGAGCTGAAGAGAGATCTGATATTTAAATGTAGGTATGTGTGACCCCAAGTCCACTATGTTCCATTTATTTATGATGTATTTCAATTACTGTATATCTCATTAGAAAGAACGAGGGGTACAGAGATGATTGAGTTGGTAAAGTACCCACCTTGCAAGCATGAGGACCTAAGTTCAATCCCCAGGGTCCATGTAAAAAAAACTCAGGCATGCTGGTATATACTGGTAATTTCAGTGCTGGGAGAGGTGGAAACAGGTGGATTCCCTAAAACATGCTGCTCAGCTAGCCTAGCCTCTTGGGGAGCTTCAGGTCAGTGAGAGATACTACGATTCCCAAAAGTGTACAGTGTCTAAAGAATGATACCCAAGACAACACTGAAGGTTGTCATCTGGCCAAAACATACACACATACCTGTATACATATGCATCCACACACAGCAACATGCACACAAACACACACACACGCACACACGAGTACCTGTATCTGAACACATATGTTTCTACACACAGGAATATGCACACATGCATGCACATACATGTACAGGCACACACATGCATGCACACATATACACATACATGAGCACCTGCATACATGTGAACCCACATACAGGAACATGCACACAGCATGTGCACACACAAAAACCAGAGAATGCTATATGGAGAAGGTACCTAACATCAATCTCTAAAGTGATCTGTAAAGCTGATCTTCCAAATCAGGAGGGCAGTAGGACCTTGGGACTCAAAGAGCAAACCTAGGTCACAGAGTCATACTGTTGCATCAAGTTTCTCTTTAAAGGGCCAGTGACTGATCTTCCCACTCATGCCATTATCTCATCCACATGGTGAGTGGGCAAGCTTTTAAGCATGGTCTGCAGAAGAACCCAGCATGGGTGGGTGTGAGGGTGTGATACCCTTTGAAAATGTCTTGAAAATGTCATAGGAAAAGTTCTCACATTTAGTGGAATCTTCCCTTGATGAGATGGCTTATAGTGGGGAACTGGGGACCCAGAAGTCATAGCTCTATCTGGGAGTATGTTCAGTAGGATCTTTTATTGATTCATCTTCCAAGGTTCTTTGTTTTATAGTCTCCATCCTCAGGGGCTATCTTTTCATCCATCCTGGGACCAACCCACTGTGACACGCTTGTAGTGTTGTGTTACATGTGAATTACAGACAAAATCAAGCCTCTCGTGTCTTCTGGTGAGAGTAGTCGCACATATCCAGGAAAAGTCAAAGTGTGAACCTGCAGTGTGCGCCACCACCCCCAGTTATACTGTGAATCCTTAAACATCTCACATGTAGAGCTTTGTAAAACTATCCAACCATTTATATTCCTTCTTCATAAAACCTGTCCATATCTTTCAAAACTAGTGTCCTTTGCAGCATGCTTTGGGAAATTGTAGGTAGTGAGCATCTCTCAGCAGGAAATGATCTGTGACACAGCACCATAAAGAGCTCCTGTATAACAAAGACTCTATGAGGGCTAAATTTTGGTTATTAGCAAGTCATTGATTCCTTCTATCAAAGCAGTTTAGTGGCATAATAAGGAAAAATGCACTGAGAAGAAACAAGGGCAGGAAACTCATCAAAGCATCATCAAAGTCATATGGATATATAATTTAGATAGACAATTTTTATTTGCCAAGTATACCTTGCTAAAGATGAACAAAAGAAGTGAGGATGAAAACACAGTGCATATTGATTACTCTTCCAAGAAACTTGGGTTTTGTGATAGGCGGACACAGGTAATAGTAATTAGGGAAGATGTCGAATCAGTTGGATGTTTCGGGACAGAGAGCTTTGTATAAACATACCATAGATGTTTAAAAAAACAGAGTGAAAGAGCACATATGTGTGTGCGCACATGAGAAAGAGAAATAACAAGAGAGGCAGAGAGGAATAGGGAAGGGGAGAGAGAGAGAAAGAGAGAGAGAGAGAGAGAGAGAACTAAAGTATGAAGGCAGATGGAGTGGGGGGGAAGGGTAAATGCAGGACCAATTACTAAAAGTGTGAAGATGGAACATGGAGAAGTCATGTGAAAATAAGTTGACCACCAATGAGAACCCATGAAAGTAAAGGCTTAATAATAGAGGACTGAGCAAGGCTCCTTAGGGGAGGTAGCCTTTGACCTTGGCTCAGGGAGGTAGCCTTTGACCTTGGATCTGGAAGCAGAAGAGGTAGAAAGGGATACAGGGAAAAGGGAAAGCATTCTGAAACTAGGAACCATAAGAAAAGGTGCCACAGTACTGAAGATCGGAGAACACTCAGAGAAGGGCACAGTACCAGAACTGCAGTACTTTCCATGTTGAGCGAAATTCTCTCTTTACTGAAGGTCATCGGCTCCATAGGATATGCCGATTGATCAACTTTGGATCCAATTTGTATGTGTGTGGACAGGGGAGGTGTTTAAGCAATTTTTAACTTATTTGAATCCTAATGTCTAACAGGGGACCAAAATTTCAATTAAAAAGTGGGGGAGCAAAGAAGCATTTACAGAGCTTCAGGTGAATTGAAGAGTGTGGTTGGTTTAAGACAAGTTGGAACAGCCAAAATCTTGTAAGTAAAAGAAAACACAACTGTGTTGTTCACTTTGCAAATTTGGAGTGAAGAGTTGAGTGAAGGATTCATGGGAGACGGCAATCTGGGAAGAAAGGCTTGGAATAGGTCTGGGCAGGAGGATATTCTTTTCTACCTTCTTGGGATAATACTTTTCTAGACAAGAAAAATGGGAATTGTTATGGGTAATTAGTGTTTGCCACTTAAAGATGTGAAATAATGAGCATTTTCAGTAATGTTTTTAAAATAACTACTTTGAGGGTTCTTTATGTCCGAGCTGCGCAAAGTTAGATCTCTTTCCTTGATTTTGGAGAATATGTAAACATTGGGAGTTAGACGCATTCTGATGTGAGCTCTGCAAAAGCTGCTTTGTCCTGAGATTGCACAAGCACACGTTTGCAGCCACTTTCCTTCATGACATTGTATTCTGATCCTTTAGACACATTAAAAATAACAGAAAAGGAAGTTTCTCACCTCTAAACATGCTGTTGGTTCAATAGACGCTCTTACATCACGGCTCAGTGAAACATCATCGTGAGTTGAAGCTAGGAGAGAGGCAAGGTCGCTCCCCATCCCAAACAAGTATTTAAACAGCAATTTTTAGGTGTAAATTGGCAACCTACGACACTGGCATTAGCAGCATCCTACTGATGGAGTGAGAGAGACTAGATAGATAGATAGAGATAGAGATGTAGATAGAGAATCTTTAGTTGCCACAAACACAGGGACAAGCATCTTCATTTACAAGGGAAAAGCTTTTATGGAACGAGATCTCAAAGAATAAAACATTATTTCAGCTATGTAGCTTTAGAACAGACCTTTATTTGATCTGAATTGCTAGGCAAAGAACTGTAGATACAAATTCTTCCTTTATGTATAGTGGGGAAGTGAATGGGTAAGTGTGCAGGTTAGAGAAAGCTTGTTCAGTGTGTGTGTGTGTGTGTGTGTGTGTGTGTGTGTGTGTGTGTGTGTCTGTGCTGGGGGGAGGACTGTGCCCAAGTCCCACATTTTGAAGTTCTCCCTGGATACTCTTGCCAGAATCCTCACTGCAATCATAATTTTAGCTTTTCTTTCTATCAGAAAACCCCAGGCCTTTACTAATCTCATTTGTGTATTATCAAAACTAGTTCATGCATTTCATTTTGAATAAGAAAAAAGATATTTTATTCTTAGAGTCATTATCTTATTAATTTTAACTCCAGTCATTAGAAGCTTATCTCATTAACCATCATGAAGAACAACTTTATCAGGAGCCATAATGGATTGACCTATGAATTCTTTCCCAAGAAAAATAATATTAAAAGCTAAGCAATCATCCCTCACCTAATAACTAAATTTTAAAAATCACTTCTAAAGTAAACCATTAGCATATTGTCATTGTTGTTAGAAATTATCTTAAGCCTAAATGAACTCCGAGTGAAGTGCAGTAGGATTAGAACGCAGTGCATATACATCAAAGTAAGACCATGGTACTAGTTTTCTAGAAGGTATCTGATAGTAACACTGTTCTTGAACACTCTTACCAGCCACCTGCAGCACACAATACCACAGGTTTGACAGATAAGAACACCTCATTTCCCCATTTTGATGTTAGGAGAACATATATTTACATAATTTAACGTAGCACGATGTATGCATCTTTAACTTGGGGAACATGCAAAGTGGCAGCTGGTATTCTAAAAATCATCCACTCCGTGGTCTGTAACAGATTATTTATGAGAAATGAAAACTTAGGTGTTCTAAATTTAAAAGTCAAGTACTTCTGTTCTGAGCCAAAAAGAAGGAAGATTCTGGTAATCTTGGAGAACAAAGAGACGCACCATTAGTTCTTGGTGATTTAGGAGCAATGACTAAATTGTGGCTGTCCTCCAGGCTGTCCTCATCCTTCTGGCTGCCAATTCTGTGCCATTTTGTTGCCCTTTCAATAAGCTCCAGGACAAAAATCAGGCCAAGGCTGGTCATTTTTCTCCCTCTTTCCAGTCTTAAAATTAGTTCAGAGGTAGTGTGGGGAGATAGTTTACTGGGTAAAGTGCTTGTAGCACAGATATGAGGACCTGTGGGTTGAATCTCCAAAAGCCCCATGAACTTGGGTACAGTAGCACATATTTGTAATTTCAGCATTCCTATCAGAAGATGGGCAGTAGAAACAGGAGGATTCCCAGAGGGTGACAGGTCAGCTACCTTGGCAGATGCTTCGATGAACAAAAAGAGACCACCAAACAAGGTGGAAGGTAAAGACTGACACCCGAGGTTATCTTCTGACCTCCACACACATATTATAATATGTATGTGTCCACACTCACAAACACACAGATACACAAGTACAAGTGCATGTGCATGTACACACACACACACACACACACACACACACACACACACACACAGATAGAGATTCAGAGGAGAAAATATCAGTTCAGCAGATAACGCAGTTGAATCTATAGGCTTGAAATACAATTTTCAGATCACAATGGATTTTAACGGATTCTAATTTGGCTCTCCACTTCCCAAGAAGTACCACTAAGGAGACTTAATTACAAGTTTTTTAAAACTTTAATAACAATATTGCTCCTTCCCCACTACTAAGCACAACTCTTCCATTTACGTTTATCCAAGGTTGCTTGGGTTACTGCTCCATGTGGAAGGCATGTCCCTCACAAAGTCCAGCCACAGGTGTAATTAACTGATGGTCCCAGATGCTGGGCATTGAAACCTATGAGGACATTTGGGTCACTCTGAGCTTCCCAGACATTGATTGAGCACATCAGGAAGGGCCAGGTAGGCCCTTTCCTGGGAGACAGAAGGTGATTCATGGTGAAGTTTGACTCAAAGACTCCCTGTTGGTCCTGTTGAATCTTCTTTTAACTGCACTGAGATCTGGATTGCTTCCACACACTTCGCTTCTCTCAGGGTCAGCATACATGGTGGCCTGGCCACTCTCATTTACTCTGGCTTCTGCCGTATTTTCTCTCCCAGGTGTTTCCCCTAATATGGTCCACAGTCCTTGCAAGCATGCTCTCTCTTCCTCCAAGTACTGGGACTCCTGTGATCTAAATTCTATGTGAGAAGCAAGTGCAGGAAAGTGTGGACTGGTAGTCAATAAAACCCACTCAGACATTTCGTTGCTTCAGTGTATCTGTCCCGTCACGAATGTCCTCTTTACAAACGCCCAACTTGGAATACACTCCCTTGTACATTCCAGACAATACTAGGCTTTATTTCTGATCTGCCAATCCTTTCCCCTACCTATAAATGAGAGGATTGTCTCATGAATTCCAGCTCTGGCTCCAGGTGCTTCATACAGCGACCAAGAACAACATGAATGAATGTAACTCACTGACCTAGTCTATTTTATTGCAACTATTCTAGTTCTCTCTTTTTCTGATCCTGTCTTTCATGCAATTCCTCAATCTCTGATCCTCAGGAAATCTTCTTGTTCTCAAGGCTTTTCTTTTGGAAGGCAAGTGATAGGCTAGCCCAAGCTCCATCCAGATCAATGTTAAGTCTGTTATAAATCTGAATAGCAAGAGAAGATTGGAAAGGTTAGAGTATGACAGGAGCTTCTAGAAGGTGGGAGAGGGAACAAGGCTGTGGGCAATGATGGCTAGCATATCTAAGAATGCCTGAACAGTCAAACATCCTCAGTAGTGTGTACTACATGGCATATCATGTTTCCTGAGCTCTTCAGTTCCACTATGCTGGGCTCCCTGACCCAGTCCTGTAAGAAAGATGCTATCAGGTTCTCCTACGCTTATTGCTGTCTGGCTAACCAAAAAAGAAGGGCAAAGGGGATCTATGAGTTGGCATCAGTGAATGTTAGCATGCCATATACTATAGTACTGGGTGTATATCCTGTAATACTGCAATGGTCATCACCTGGATATGCCAAAGAAAACTGATGTATTGGATGTCCAAAATGGACTTAACAATTTCTTCTCTTGCTGATCTATTCATTGGTGACAATACATATCTGTAAATGCTAAAGCTTGGTGGGTAAAAACACTTGCCACACAAATGTGGGGACCTGAGTTTGGTCTCTGAAAACCCAGGTGTAGTAGTATGCATCTGTGAGCCCAGCACTCAGACTTCATAAGAATGCTCTCTTGGGACCAATAATGCTTTTAGAATAATCTTTGAGTGAATTCTGGCTCAAGAGACATTTATTGCTTTTGCTTCTCACAATCCTTCTATGGTAAAACATATTTCAAGTTCCAAATAAGAGATTCCAAATAAACTGCAATATGATCCATTCATAAGTTGGGTAATAACTGTGCTAATGATGTGGGATACAGCCTCATTTAGAAAATTATTATTATTATTATTATTATCATTAATCAGTTAGAGTTATTCATTCATAGCCTGATATATTTGGAGCTCAGCTTGATTTCTTTTAGGTCTTTTAACTTGTGGGTTTAGCATTAAGATCTTGGACTATATTTGTTTCTATGAATAATGACTTCTATCCTTAAATCTCAACTTAAGCAATTTAAAGTGAGTAGAGATCTTCTGTGTCAGCAAATAAAATTTGGAGGAGATGAAATGTGAATCTAGTGCAATGATTCTAAACGTGTGGTCTGTCTCCAGCTTTCCCTGATGCCTTAGTTACTTTCCTGTTGTGAAATACTGTGACAAAAGCACATTAAAGGAGAGTTTATCTTGGCTCACAGTTCAAAAGTACAGTCCATTACGGCAACGTCCCTGTGGCCGCTTGAGGGGCGTGGCATGCTGGAGACACAACCAGGAAGCAGAAACAGTGGATGCCGGTGCTCAACTTCCAGTCTTCCTTTTCTTAAATCCAAGACTCTAGTCCAGGGAATGGTGCCACTCACTTTGGGGAGGCGAGGGGTTAACCTAGCCAAGAAATCCATCAAGCATGGCCCAGAGATTAACCCAGATTAGATAATTCTTCACAGCTTGCCTCTTGGACAAGCTTAGGTCCTGGCAAGTCTATAATCAATGTCAACCGTCAGTCCTTGGAACTCATTAGAAATTCAAATGATCAGCCCCACCCCTTAGCCATTGCTACCGAAATTCTGGTGGTAGACTCTGGAGCCGTGTTTTGATCTCCACACACCTTCCTTCTCTCAGGGTCAGACGTGCATGGCAGCCGCATGTCTTCGCTCCTTAAGTCCTCTCCTCTTTTCTGGCCCCGGCTTCAGTTTTTCTCACAGACCATCTTGACTCCTGCTCAAGTTTGGGACGCAATGTATCTGCCAAGTTGAAGACCCGTTCTTATGGGTGAATGAAAGCTTTTCTAGGTGTCCTGTAGTGGTGACACTCCTTGTAAATAGTTCAAAATATAACTTGAATATGACTGTTTTTAAGGAGCTTTTCATTAATTTAGGGAAACTTAGACATGGAATTAACAGAAAACCAATGGGACAATAAATGACTTTGTGCAAATCAAATCAATTTGTACCACAGGATATTCAGGAGAGAAGGGCTGGCTTCATAGCACTATATCTATTTGGACGTGATTTACCTTACACATATAATTAATATTGATGAAAAGGTAAGATGTTCTTCTGGCAAATGAGAAAGAATAGGGTAAAGCTTTTTTTTGGAGACTTTAAGAATTAGATTGGGACAAATTTAATGAAATCTTTAAATATACTCTTTGGTCAGTGACAATGACTTCAAGGCCTTTCTTATTAAACCTGCACCACCAGGTAAGAGAGTTGTTGTTGTTTTTTTTATTTTTTTTCCCATGTCCGGCTGAACTCTTCTAATTGACTAGGAAAAAAAGCTCCTTATAACTAATTTATAATTGATGCCTAGAGATAGTGGTTTTGAAACCATTTGGTAAACCTTAATATATATAATATACTCATAAATAATACATGGTAATATATGTATTTTTATCATTATATAAAGTCATAAATGATTAATATACAATATTATTCATATATAGTATGAAACTTAGATGGTTGCTATTATTACTGTGTGATTAAAAAAGCTGCATTGTTTCTGTATGACTAATTTGATGATTTTGTTGATTTAAAAGTAGCACTGGGAAAGAGGGTCATTCATATTCAGTTTGAAAATAAAAAAAAATCTTATTCCTTTTGTAAATGTGTCAGAAAAAAACACACAAAAGATAAATCAAAAGCCCCAGGTTTTATTCAAGTTTTTTTAAGTTGCTGAAATGACATAAAGTCAAATCTCTTTAAAAGGAGGTGGCCTTGCATGAATTCTATAGCCCTGACCCTGAAAGTAAAAGGGCAATGATTAGCTCACTTTTTGATGGTCATTAATTCTTTTAAGTTACAAAAGTAACCATCTAGTAAATTACCTTTTTCAAGGCACTAAATGATATCTTGAAGGTTTAAAGTATTAAATCACCCTCCAAAAATTGGTCAGTCTACCCTGTTAATCACTGATAACACCAGTCTAAATAGCTTCAATTTCTTTCATGCTAGATTCTGATAAACATAAAACACTTTTATAGACATTATCAAATTTACTCTTAGCACAGTGGCTAGAACAAGGCATGAGAGCCCAAGAAAAAGATTTGAGAAGTTCACTTCTAAGGTAAACCCTTCCCATCGTTTCAAAGACTCTAATTACAAATTTGTTCATTAATTTCAAGATGTTATTTGAATGCTGCTCTTTATTTTTCGTACTGTGTCTTATGTTAATAAAAATGTCTATCCTAACACCACTTTGATTCTGCTTTATGTTTTCAGGCTGAGCAGGAGCACATGGTGTTAAAATCTGGGACTTCTTTATTAAGGCCTATTTCCTACTGTTCTTCTCTTTCAGTTTCTTTCTTTTCCTTTACCTCCCTGGTTCCTTTCCACTGGGTTAGTTTAAGGGAGGGGCGAGGGAAGGGTATACAAGGAACCTAGGGGATAAAGGGAAAGAAGGAGTTCAAGAGAGGTAGAACCATAGAAGGGAATTATTAAGGGAGAAAAGGGAAAAATGGGGGCACCTTAATTGGGGAAACCATAATGGAGGGTTTAGCTAGTTTTAAAAATCAGAGGGAACCATATTACTCCAACAACCTACAGACAAATTATCCATAGCAGATCAAGAAATATATGTCTAGGTTCCTT
>NW_008341807.1:1047478-1067940 GCF_000622305.1 Nannospalax galili
AGGACAATTTTTGCTCCTTGCCCTCCTAGGTCGACTAGTTCCAGGGGACTATGAGCAGCTCTCAAAATGTCCTGTAATTGTAAAAAAAAAATCTGGTATTTGATTTAGTGAGAAATCTTTCTGAGTATTTTTTGACAACAGTGGACACAGCAGGAACTCTGTAAATGTCCTTAGGACGAATCCTCAGGTAGATGTGTTTATTGGAATAAGCAAAGGTTGAGAACTCATTGCTGTATTCAAATTGGGATCAATACTGCCAAGTGATAAATGATGGAGAATAGACTCCTTTCTTCACTTTAAGTAGGCATCTTTACCTATCCACAACAGCCTTAACTCAGACTTCAATTTGATATTCTTACTCAAAAGTCAAAATTAAATCCAGCTAATAAGCTACTCTATCATTTTCCAACTAAGCAATGACTAAATCTTTCTAAATAAGTAACAGCTCAGCTGGGTGTGGTGGCACACGCCTTGAGTCCCAATGCTCCGGAGGCAGAGACAGGTGGATCTCTGAGTTCAAGGCCAGCTTGGTCTACATAGTGAGTTCCAGGACAGCTGGGGCTACAGGGACACCCTGTCTCAAAAAGAAAAAAAAGTAACAGCTCATTATTAAAATATGTAATGGAGACGTTAGACTTATAAATGGAGGTCCACAATCAGAAGAAACAAAGAGAGATTTCACATTGTCAGGCAAGAAGTAGCTAGGATGTGTTCTCCTCTAATTTGAGTTTTAAGCTCCTTGGATTGCCTATACACACACTTCAGACATATTTCAAGGAAACTTTCTTTCTTTGGCGAGATGTTAATGTTCTTCTAATTTTGTTTTGGTGAGATTCCATTAAAGGGACAGGGTTAAAGATGACAGCCATAAACTTGCAATTGAAGGAAGATTTCTGGGAGGGGGTGAAGGGCCATGCTTGTGTGCTGGATAGTTTTGTTAACTTGACACAAACCAGAGACATCTGGGAAGACAGAACCTCAACTGAGGTATTTCCTCTATCAGATTGGCCTGTGGGTATGTCTGTGTGGCATTTTCATGATTGCTAGTTGATGTAGGATGACCCAGCCTATTGTGGGCAGTGCCATCCCTAGGCAGGTAGGTCTGGGCTGTGTAAGAAAAGTAGCTGGGCAAATCAGGGGGAAGAAAGCTAGTAAGCTGCATCAGCAAGAAGCAAGAAGCAGGTCTCTGCTTCAGTTCCTACCAGGTTTCTGCCTTTAAATTTTGTCCCGGCTTCTCTCAGTAATGGACATGCAAGCCAAATAAATCCCTTCCCTCACAACTTGCTTTGTCAGAGAGTTTTATCATAGCAAGAAAAGCAAGTTAGGACACATGTGGAGGCTATATTCCTCAGGCACCATCTGCCTGTTTTTCCTTTTGAGACAGGATCATTCATAGGCCTGGAACTCACCAAATGGGCTAGGCTGGCTGGCCGGCCAGTGAGCCCCAGCGATCCTTCTGCCTCTGCCTTCCCAGTGCTTGGATTACAACTGTGAGCCCCCATGCCTGACATTTTATGTTTGTGCTGGGGATTAAGTTCAGGTTCTCATGTTTATGCAGCAAGCACTTTACCATGTGAGTTACCCCCTCAGCCTATTGTTTTTCTTTTCAATGTTAACTAAAACAGAACTTACTCATAAAGAGGGAAAGTTTTTCCATTTGGCTTACCAAAATGGTTGTTTTACATTTGATTTAAACCTGACTGGAGGATCAGAGGCAACAAACAGAATCTACTTTAGAACTTGCTAAGAGTATGGGTGACATTCAGGGAATTTGAGAGATGAGAAATGATTTTCTCCTAATTTTTCCCTGTCATCTCCCTCCCCCAATTCTTCTCTTTAGTTATTGAAAAGAGATTTCTTGCTATGCTTTATTTTACCTGCTACTTCAAGTATAAAAAGTCTCTGAAGGCAGAATTATGATTTATCCTGTAATAAGCAGTGGTTCTAAGAGGTCTTCAAAGCTTTGTTAAAGACTGTAGAAAAACAGAGGAAAAGGTAAGAAGTACAGGTGGCTCCCAGTAGGCTGTTTGGTTTCTTTGGAAACCTCTACCACATGGCACTATAGGGCTTGTAAATTACAAAGGAAGGAAGAGAACTTTCAAAGTCTTTGATCGACTTTTTGTTTTCTTCCATGTTTGCACTGGAAAAAAATGAACTGACAGAAAATAAGAGATCCAGAGGTTGGAGAGATGATGGCTCAGTGAGTAACAGCACTGGCCATTCTTGCAGAAGACCTGGGTTCGAATCCCAGCACCCCATGGCAGCTTACAACCACCCATAACTCCAGTTCCAGGGGATTTGGCACCCTCTTCTGTCCTCCCCTGGCACTGCATGACATGGGTGCACTTACACACATGCAGACATAACACACACATAAAATAAATTTTAAAAAATAAAATAAGATACCCCAAATTATCATTATAATTTGTATGTGGATATGTGTGTATACTGCTTGTGTATGTGTGTTCATGTGTACACATGCATGTGGTGGCCAGAGGTCAAGATGGGGTGTGTTCCTCAGTCACTTGCCAACTTAATTTTAAAAAATATTTTATTTATTATTTTTATTTTATTTGTATGAGTGTACTGCCTGCATGCATGTGAGTGCACCCATGTCGTGCAATGCTGCAGAGGTCAGAAGAGGGCTTCGGATTCCCCTGGAACTGGAGTTAAGGACAGTTCATAGCCACCATGTGGGTGCTGGGAATTGAACCAAGGTCCTCTGCAAGAGTAGCTGGTGCCCTTAACCACTGAACCATCTCTTCTGCCCCACCCACTTATTTTTTGAGACAGTGCCTCTTACTGAAGCTCATGAATCGGACTTGGCTGGCCAGCCAATGAGCTCTGCTTCTCTCCATCTTCCTAGCTCTGGACGACAGATGTGGGCTGCCATGACTAGCTATGTACTAGCTATGCAGGTGCCATGGATTCAAATTCACATCTTAACCCTCACTTAACAGAAGGTGTTTTCAGTCCTTTACCAGTTAAGCCATCGCCTCACCTCTACAATTAAATAATGTGGAAAATATTCAAAGTTTAAAGAAAAAAACAGTCTCTAACATCACCAACACCATTGTTTTAATAGTCAAATGAAGAAATTTGCTTGGATGGGAATGACACTCTCTCCTTTAATACAGAAACATTTCACAGTACATTTTTAGTTTTTCTTTTCAGGAAGTCAATATCACCATCTATAAATACACGGTGTAATCTTCTGCCAATAAAATGAGGTCAGTTTTCCTTTGGGTCTCCTTTAAAACTTGAAATCATTATCTCTCTACTCTAAAGCCCCTCACTGACTTAAAAAAAAAAACCCAACAACTTACCTCTTCTTTTTTCCCTTGGAAAAGAAGAACAGAAGCCTTTCACTTCCAAATTAACTCTGTGGCCTTCATCAGGCCTAAAAATAAAAATGAACTGTGAGGAGATCACTGTAGCTTGGCATAGTGGATCATACCTATAATCTCAGCACCCAGGAAGCTAAGGCAGAAGGGTTACTGAGAGTTTAAGGCCAGCATGGGCTACATAGTAAGTTCTGGGCCAGCCTAACTCTATAACAAATATGCTATTGTAAGATCTTTGTGCTTGAATGAAGTGCCTTCATGAGCTTGGGACTGTGCTAGAGGCAGGCAGGGATATTAAAGCAATGGACAGCGTCTCAACCTTATAGCCTCTTTAATCCCATTATCCAAAGAGAATGCTATACTTTGAGAAATTTTGAAGCACGAAGCCCTCTCTAGTGAGGAGCATGTCTACTTACAATACTGAGCCCAGTGTGTTTAAATCTATAAAGCTAATGCCCATTTACAAAGAAAACGGAGGTAGGCTCCAACTCATACCCATTAGTTTCACTATAAAAAATAAGAATGGCCTGACTGCCTAGAGCAGAACAGCCTGCCAGCGATAACAAGCAGCCTCTGCCACCTGCTCTGCTGGGAAATGGGATGTCGTGTCAAGTCAAGCACTCAGTTTAATAGAATGGTATCAAAAATTTTAGGTATGCATTACAAATTTGTCAGATGTAGACTGCAATAAAATACACTTAACACTAAAACAACACTGAATATATTTTAATCTTTCTCTGATGATTCAAGAAATTTTAGAGTTTTCCATTGAATTCAGGTCACCTTTTTGAACCTCAATTTTCACTATGCCCAGTCAAGCATACTTATATCAATTAATAGAAGTTTTCATTTGACAGAATGTTCTAACAACTAGCTTTAACAGTATAGTGTTTCTACTGGGGTGGTTTGAACAAAACAAGAATACCAATCAGTTTGAATTTTTTTGCAGCCCATTTGGCTCACTGCCTCAGAGAAATGTCTTCAATTGATTCGAGTAATAAGAAACACTATGTCTGCAGCCAAGACTGTAGGACTAAGGAGAGAAGTGAAAGTCTTCGATTCTTCCATCTTTTTTTAACCCTCACTTAACAGAAGGCTCATAACCCATCATAACCAGCTTATGCCTGCTAAGTTCCAGCTTCCCTAGGAAGATACCCAGGGTTGAAAGGCCAACTGAGAAATTGCGTATCCCAACTGTAGCTTCATGTCATTTCGAGTGTTGGGTGAGTTTAGGAATCTATAGCAGGCATGTTGACATTTTATGTCTATGATGCTAACCAGAGCTTTGAAATAAAAACATGTTGATATTAATCTTTTTTTCAGTTTTGGTCACACAAGGTGATAGCAGCTGCTGCTAATTGAAAAAGCATGATAATTCAGTATTCTAGCAGTTTGCATGGACCTCTTGCTCTTTGATCCAGGAGACTGCGAAAAACATTTTCACACAGGGAACTAATCAAGGTCCATTCCCCTGGGGGAATGGGGTCATTCTGTATCTCTGAAAAGGTCAGGCAATGGTTATGTGATGACAACCCTTCTGCTGATGGACCAAAAAGTCCCAAAGAAGAAAAAAGGTGATGCTCAGTCTTAGGAAGAAGGTAGAGCTGCACTGAACAACATAGGCTAGAAGTTAGAGAAAATTATAACAACTCTGGTCTGGTTCTCCATTTTGCTGGTCAGTTTTTATTTTCAATTTAACACAACCTAGAGTTCACTTCGGAAGAGGGAACCTTGATGGAAGAATTTCCCCAATCACATTGGCCTGTGGCCATATCTGTGAGAGACTGCCATGACTTCTTTCACTGATGGACTGTGACCTGGAGCTGTAAGCTGACATAAACCCTTCCTTCCTCCAAGTTGCTTTTGGTCATGGTGTTTATCACAGTAACAGTAAAGCAAACTAGAAAATACATGCTAGATTGTTCTCACTTATAAAACACATGTGATATTGTTTTATGTAAAAACATCTGTATTCTAGAGATGCCGTAGATCCTGGAGAAAATCCTACATCTGCCACATCCCTAGACAAATGTAATTTCTTACTGTATGCTAAATACGGATCCTTATATTTACAGGCAAGTATATCTGTCATCACTCATCAAAGTACCTTCTTTTTGCAACAGATGGAGACTATTACAGAGTTCCACAACTGGTCACACACAGAGAGTAAGTGTCTGTGAGATGTCCGGCCCTAAGTGACACATCTACAATGCAACCTCTATACCTAAGGTTCACAGAACACAGTGGAACAGGGGACAGAGAGAATATGAATGCATCTCTCAACTCTCACCAGCAAAGCTTCCTCACAGAACAGAGGGCGATTAACACAGGTCACAACTAGCCAATGCGTTGAGAATAAGAGACCGCAGAGTGCGTGTCCCTGAATAGGACTCCTGTATTAACCCTCACCCACCCAGGGTTCAGGGATCATAATGGAAGAGGGGTGGGAAGATTGTAGGAGCCAGGGGTGGTGGATGGCCACAAGGAAACAATTTTCCAGGCTTCTAGGAATTTGCTCATATGAACTTAGAGCAATGGTGACAACATGTACAAGACCCATGTCATCACTGATGGGTGAGGGAAAGTTGATCTTTAATGGAGTCACTCAAGATAGGCTGACCAGGCTCCGGTGGATGAACTCATACTTAGGGACATCTGGGGACACAAACTTGACTCAATAGACCTTAAAATATATGACAGAAATCTGTGGGTGGGGGTAATGGAGTGAAGATAGGGGAGGGGCTCTAAATACGATTAAGATGTATTGTATAAAATGCACAAAAATTCAATAAGAATATATATTGAAGAAAAAAATCTGTATTCTGAGCATAACCAAGATACTTTAAAAACTGAGTATTTATGGAAGATAATCACAGTCTCTTATTGAAGGCAAAATACAACATGGAAGTGGTTTGGCCATGATACAGTTCAACTGACTTTGGTAACTGATACAGACAAATTCATAATGTCAAGTGACTCAAGAAACATTGGAATAGATCTGCAACTCGTTGTAACTGTCTTAAAACACACCAACAAAGCATATATACCTTATATAGAGACATCATAGTGATATGGTCCTAATTTTTCTCTATTTTTTAAACATATTTGAGAGGCAGAGTACGATACAGCACTTCAAATTTGAGGACGTGGTGGTCGGCTTTCCAAATTAGAGACCCTCTGTTGTTCCTTCACCAGGATGCTCCAAACTCCATGAGCTAGTTCTGGAGAACCCCAGGGCGGGCTGCAAAATGTCTTGAGCAGATGGCTGGCTTCCTCACTTCCATCTCCCTGACTCCACAGTTTGTTCCATTTCCCCCCCACCCCTTTTGAAATGTGGCTCATTCTAGAAGCAGCTGAATTGGTACTGATAGTACTTTTGAGACTACATCCCTGAGAATTCAGCTGCAAAGCCCAGGAGAAGTAAGATCTCTGGGAAGAAGCCAAACAGCATTCTCATGCTTGAACAAGTTTTTCCTTCCTGTTGAAACTCGTCACATTCCCTTCATAAATCCTTCTCTCTAGACAGATGGACACAGGGAGAAACAAAGATACAGATACATACTTATTTGGGTGTAAACATTTTTCTTTAATGTGTGCCAAAGGACAGCTTTCAGAGTGTCTCCGTTACTGACTCCTGAGGAACCGTTCATCATTAATCTGTGTAGCTCGTCACAGACTGCCGAACACTTCGTAAGCATTCCTCCTAAGTCATACAAATCCTTTGAAACAGAGAACAAAAATGGTGACACCGATCAGATGTCACAGAAGGATTTTTTTTTGATTCACCTCACCATGGGATGGAGAGGAAAAGAAGACTCAGCAGTGACAATGATACCCATTTGCAATATGGAGGAAATGAAAGAAAAAGTTAGTTCTTCGGTCAGTGAGATGGCTCTGTGGTAGAACTTGCTGCCAAGCCTGAAGACCTGGGTTTGATCCCACGTGTGATGGAAGGAGAGAACTGACTTCTGCAAGTTGTCATGTGACCTCCATACATATCCCTTGGCACATGCATGCCTGCATATATACACACCAAAATAAATAAAATTTACCTTAGAAAAGGGCAGTTTACAGTAAGAGATTCTATCTGCTCTGACCTTTAGACTAGTTCATATTCACCAGGTACTTAATCTTGGGAAATACAAAGGTAATGAGGAGAACATAGCCAATTTGGCATTAGTTTATAGGTGCCATGAGTGTTTACGTCTTCCCTGGAGAAGAGACATTGAGTCACTGACTTTAACCTTCCCTCCTTTTCTAGGGTGAGGGATGGAGGGAGAAGGAGAACAGGGGAGGGAGCTGAGCAAGGGAGGCTAAGGTAGGAGAGAGAATAGACTGGGCCATTGCTTGATGGTTAGCTAGACAAACCCTGCTAAACCCAGCAGGGTTTCTTTGTGTGTGTGAAAGAGGGGTGTGTGAGGGTGCCGTGTGTGTTCATGTGCATGTGTGTGCAGCTGTATTTGGAGATCAGAGGTTGATGGTGAGTGTCTTCATGTACCGTTTTCCACCGTAGTGACTTGCCAGTTCACCAAGGCTGGCTAGTCAGCAGGCCTCTGGGATCCTCCTGTCCCCCCTCCCCAGCACTAGGATAATAGGACTTCTGTCACACCTGGCTTTTTATATTTGTCCTAGGGCTCCAAACTCAGGTTCTCATGCTTGTATTGCAAGCACTTTACTGACTGCGCCATCCCCCAAGCCCTATGATAGGGTTTGTTACTGCTTTAACTCACAGGTGAATGTATTCATCCTCTTACACACAAATGAGGCATTCAGGATTGTCTTTCACCCAGCCAATGACTCCCAGAAGATACATATGCACAAAATGTTAATTTTGTCACAGAGCCAATGTACCATTACCTCTAATATGCTTCTTTCAAATAAATTAATGGGTACCATAGGTTATATATAAATATATAGACCCGTTTGAATGAATGAGTAGAAAGACTGGCTTAATGGTAGACAGTACGGATTAGCAGATGTGGAAAAGTAAAAACCCTATAGGCCCATGACAAGGAGAGCTCTGGGAAAAAGTGGCTGCTTTGCAATACTTTGATGCCCACCCTGTGGAATACCCTCTACTAAGTCCTGAAGTGCTCAAAGGAATGGAGCTGGGGCCATTCACCAAGGTCACAAGGATTTGATCTGTTATAAGAAGATGGGAGATTTAAGGGGAATCTATTCTGTGCAAGCCACAATTATGGGTTCTTTAACCTAGCAGGTCACTGCTCTCCCTCAGAGTCCTATCTAGTATGTAGTATTTAACACCATGGTAGAGAAGTTAACAGGAAGGTTCAGAGAAGTTAATAAATATGCTGCGGGTCACACTGCTTAAAGGCAGGAGAAAGGGGATTAGATCCAAGTCGGAGTTACTCTGAAAGGTGTGTTCACTTGACAGGGAAAATAACTGCCCTAAATAGAAATATGCAGGAAAATACAGTACCTGAAACATTTCAGCAGTAACAGGAAAGCATCTTCTCTAAAAAGAAATTTAAAGGTCTCAAGCTTTGATTACAGGATTCTCTTGAAGAAATGGAGTGGCGAGACTTCCATTCTTTTTTCTTTCAGTTCTTATTAAGGGCAGTTTTGTGGCAGCAATAAAGGAAAATGACTCAGTAGCGATGTTTGGTAAGCTCCCCATCAAATAGAGGGAAAAAGGAAGGATGTTTCTATAAAAATATCTGTAAGCTGATCCATCCACATAAGACAACTTTAACAGCCAGGGCAAATGGATTCTCAGTTGCCTTCCCCGCCCCCCATTTCTTTTTAACAAGTGTAATCTTTCCTAACTTGGGTCTAGACAATTCCAAATGATGACTTGATTTACAGTGATGGACCTAAAAGGAAGCAGGGGAGCTTGGTTAAGCATTTAAACCATCATGAACATGCACAGGATCCCTGAAAGTCACTTTGCCGCTTGGAGCGTTGACTTCCCTGTGTGAGTAATACAAAGGGACCCCATGGATTTTTTATTTCAGTCAACATAGAAAAAAATGCCTACAACAATATTTCAGCATCTGCTTCTTTTCTTACTATTGAAATTATGGGCACAGTGTGTGGCTGAGAATCTAGTATAATGGATAACAGTGCTGGAGCCAGGCATTTTAACTTAAAACTGAGCCCCATGATTTCCCTTCACCTTATTGGCAGTATGACCTTGGCAAACTGTTGAATTTCATTCTCAATGTCTCAGCTTCTGCAGCTGGGAAATGGGGACACTGACAGTACCCTAAAGGCTGTCATGCTATCATACAGTTAAAGTTACTAGGTCGATAATGTCTGCTGTTCTTGCTGTCCTGGAGGAACTGTGCTTCTGAACATCTGTAGGTAAGGCTCATCCCACACACAAGAGTTCTGTCTTAGGGGATCAGAGTCCATAGATCCGAAGATGTAAAATCTGCACTGAAAATAAAAAGACGGTTCATATGCAAACTCACCTCCTTGCCCCAGGCACACCAGGCAAACTTGCTCAGTGTGGTCCAGCCCAAGCATACATATTTTAGAGTCAGATGGACCTCGATCCAAAACTCTTTCTGTAATTTCTCAGCCACAGGACTCGGAGCAGGTGTCATCATCTTTGAATCTCAGTTTCCTTATTTGAAAAGTAGACAGAGAAATGTCTTTCTGGTGGTGTTGTTGCAAAGTTGAGAGACCAAAGCTGACAAATTTAAAGCCCTGGCAGGCAATCGATAAATGATACTTAATATATATATATGTGTGTATGTATCATTATAGAAATTGCTCAGTCCAGAAGGAGAGATCATAGAAACAGAAGTGGTAGTCTATTTGAAGCATTTTGAAAGAGGCCATCAATCTTCTAAGAACTGTGAATTATGATTTACCTTTTAAAATAACCAATACAAGAGAATGTGATTTTCTCTCCCTTTCAAACAAAAGATACAGCATGTTTATGTATACTTTTTTAATGTGTTATTTTTATTAAGAGTATATCTTGGGGATTTTTTCAGATCTGTACATGAAGAGCAACCTCATTTTTACTTTCTGGAATCATCCTATTCCCCTGAATTGCTCTCATCATTCAAACCGGTCCCCTATTGAGGAGTTAGGTTGTTTTCTAGCATTGGTTTTCACAAACAATGTAGGATGCAGGAATGAATAATTTTTTAAGTAAGTCCTTTCACAATGTGCCTGTAGGGTAAATTCTTAGAAGTAAAATTGCTGAATCAGAAGGGTTGTACATTTGCCATTTTGTTAGAAATTGCTGAATTGCCCTCTTCAGTTTATACCAATTTACACTCCCATCAGCAGTTCGAGAGAGCCTGTTTCTCACCCCATCATCAACACCATCTGTCATTAAATTTTCTGACCTTTTCTAACCTGATAATCAAAAAGCGGTATCTCAATTTGCAATTACCTTATTATGAGAGGTGGTGTGCAGATTCCCACGTGCTTTAGAACAACGTGAATACCCTTTTCCAGGAAATGATTGTTCATAGCTTTTGCTTCTTTCTCTATTGGTCTGTTGGACTTTGTCATTTTGATTTATGGCAGCTCTTTACATATTTGGCCTTGGTCTATGATATGAATTGCAAAATGTTTTTCACTTATTTTTAAAACTTTGTTCATGGCAAATTTGCTTATGCTAGTTTGCCACATGGAATTTTTTTCTTCTGCAGTTGAATTTGCCTAATTTTTCTTCTAAGGCTTTTGGGCTTCATATGATGATGTCAAAAAGTCTTCCCTACTTTGATGTTATATAAAAAGAATCCTCTCAGGATGCTTCTGATAAGTCTATTATTTTATACTATTAAATTAAATCTTGAGTGCGTGTTAAATACATCCTGGTGTAAACTATTTCTTCCTAATTAGAAGAATTCTACTTTTCATGTCTAGAGAAGAATAATATATAAGGAAGCTATAAAAGGTTCTAAATATCACTGAAGATTTTGAGCAAAGAGAAAATGAACAATTATTCTTGTTAGATCACTTCAATAGCTGAATTCTGCCTGGTGGGAAAGCACACTCAATATTCTTCTCCTTCTCTTCAACAGTTGTCATTCATTTACTAAAAATATTAATCTTAACAGTGAATCAAACTGAAAATTACAGATGGGAACAGAGTGAAATTTTCTTGTGATGACATGGCTGGTGGGTTTTAACTCCTCCGCTTTTCACAGGGGTCTTTTGTGGGCATCCTATCTCCTTGATTCCCAACGCTTTAAAAGCCTCAATGCAATAACAATATAATCATAAAAGCTAATTAGTAAAGATTTTGTGTCTTGTTAATGATGTACAATTGATTGTGGCTCGAGGACAGAATGAGATGAAGCATTCATCCGTTATGAGTATTGCATTTTATCTTCCTACAACGTGAAGGTGATGGCATTTTTATGACTGTGCTGCTGTTCTGTAGACATGTGAACCAACTCACCAATCTGTTTTTATCTAATAGTATCTTTTACTACTACCGAACCTGAGCACTTAAAAAATGTAAAGATAATTCTGGAAGCCTGATTAAAGGAAAGTAAAAGAAAATTAATTACACATGGAGCAAATGGTGAGCAACAATTAGAGCATCATTTATCTGCCCTATCTTTGCCTAATTTTTTTCAACTATTTTTTTCTCCCACAAAGCCGTTGGCTATAATTACTTTGTACAATGCCTGATTAAATATAACTTTAAAGTAGCCACTTAAATAACTCTAATCCTCTGCCTCCCTTTTCCCTGAACCATCTTATACTCATTACTTCTTCATAAGTAGATACAGATAGATACACAGGCATAAATACAGACCGATGTCAAGATGCTAGGTAAGACCAGTTGTCGGAGACTCCCCACAAAGGCACGTCCCAGTTTGTTCTCAGTTGGCTGTCTTTCCTGAGCCTGAAAGATAGAGCCTTTTATTGCCATCACCCTTTGCTTGCTGATTTCCACCTCAAGGAGCTCCAACTACAAAGTCACATGTCACTGGAGCTCCTGTCTCTGGGGCATAGTCCAACACCTAATTTTCCAAAGGGGTGGGAGCTCTGCTGTTTTTGGACTTGGAATCACACAGCTGTGATGAGAAAAGTACATAATACATGGTGAACTTCAACAGGGAAGGATTAAGAGTTTGTTATGATATGGCTCTTTAAAAGAACATATAACCAAGACAGTAGTAATTCTGGCACATGACTCCCTGTAGCTGCTTTCTGACATTCAAACTCTCCCAAAGATTTTCTCCTCTGATACCTGTGGACAGACTCTGCACCCGAGACTCAGGTCACCACGCAGGGCCCAGAACACTGTGCTGGGACACAGGGACATCTGCGTGTGCACATCTGTGCCTTTCCTGGACTATGGGACCAAAGGTGTCCTGTGCATAATTCACCAACCCCACACGCTCAGTGTGCAGAGATTGAAGGGCGGCTGCCATATGTTAAAAAGCAGGGCATTTTGGAGCTGGGATCTAGATGTCTTTTCATATAGAATGATGTTTAGCTCTTGGGCTGGCCAGCAGGCTTGGTAGAGGTCCCATTACATCTGGGCTTCTGGACCCATAACAGGAAATGGGTGGGAGTTGAGCTGGGATAAAACAGAAGTCCATCAATTGATTTTTCTTTCTTCTCTAGGTGACTAGAGTTTGATTTAACTAGAAAAATCTAAACTTTCTTCTTTCCTTTTGTCCCAACAGTTATTTGGAATTTGAAAGTAGGACATTGAATTGTAGAGGACCTGGGTGGTTTCTAGCCTTCAAAATATGTGTCTTTGGAAGAGAGAAAAGAGTATGGGGGCTTCCTTAGTAATTCAATCATCCGTATCTTTTGTTGATGGCTATTTACCAAATAAGAACTTATTAAAATTAATAATTACATATTTGATGCTACAAAAAGGGAAGACGGTATTGTAGGTGAGTTCCCAGTAGGCTTGAAGAATTTGCTCTATGGCTCTGGTAAGTAACTTTTGCTATGCAGCCAAGGATAACCTTGAAATTCTAATCTTCCTGCCTTTACCTCCACAGTACTGGAGCTATAGGACCAGTTTATGTGATGCTGGGGGTTAAAGGCAGAGCCTCATGCATGCTATGCAAGTATTCCACCAACTGAGTATGTCTCTAGCCCCAGCAACTAGCTTTTGTAGCCCTTTATCTAAGTGAACATTAGACCATGAAACAGAGCAGACCACAAATGGCACAGCATCTGTTTTCATAAGTGACCACACTATTATCGCAAGAGAGTAACTGCTACAAAATACTCACACTACAAAGCTACAATCCACCCGTTCTTGACATTAATTTACTGAGTGCTTTCTGTGAAAATCCTGCCTAGATGCCAAGATGCCATGCATCACAAATTTTTCTAAGAGGCATTTAGCAGCAGATATTTTAATAGGTGTTGATAGCTGCCGCTGTTCCATCTTATATACTGTAACAGAACTTTCATTATTTGTGTTTGTGCCCTGAGGCAATATAATCATGAAAGTTTCAATCTGATGTGCAAAAATGATAAATAAGTATGTGGCATCCAATTTCCAAAAGAGGGCAGCAGCAACGGGGAGCTTCGTGCTCATGAAATTCTGGCAGTTCTGCAACTCTTCTCCCCTGCCCTCAGTGGGACAGTCTATGAATAACGTGCTATTAAAGAAATCACACATGCCGCCCACAAGCACAGAATAAAAGAGGCAGAATGTTAGGAACTGTATCATCTGCTCCTGTGGTTGCTAATATTTGCAAGTGCATTGTCATAAAGTTCCTTCATCCCTGTCCAGGTCTCCATCTGGAATCCTCACTGTGTGTGTGTGTGTGTGTGTGTGTGTGTGTGTGTGTGTATGTGTGCACGTGTGTGCAGTCTGGAAGCTATAAGTCAATGTCAAATGTCTTCCTCAGTCACTCTTCACCTCGTTTTTGAGACAGGGCCTCCCACTGAACTCAGAGCTTCCCAGTTCAGCTGCTGGCCAACAAGCATCAGGGTTTCGCCTGTTTTCATATCTCCAGCTCTGGGGTTACAATCATGTGCCCCCGTGTTGGTTTTTTATATGGGTGCTGGCAATTGAACTTAAAACCTTATGTTTATGCAACGGGCACCTTGCTAAGTGAGCTCTTAGCCCCTCAGACCCAGATTTTGCTGAGACCACAGAAATAAGCAGGCGATTTCCAGGGGCAGTATTCCCTTGCCTGCGTGCGTGGCCATTCTTTCACTGAAGGGTCTGTCCTCAGACCCACATTCCACTTCTCCCAGCAGTGTTTCCTGGGGCCCCAGCTACCTGAAGACACAAGATAAAGGCAGAGGCCTCCACAGAACGTGGAACCAATGTCCAACCATCTGTGACTCTCCTGTAGCTCAACAGGGATGGGAGTGAGGCATGATGACATATAGTCCCCTAACGGCCTAGGTAATCAGCCAGAGTGTTTAGGAAATCCAGGGTTAGAAAGGAGAAAGATATTTTAGCACAAGAAGATCAAAGCTCCTTCATCCTGGGGTGGGGTGTGACAGTCCTAGCTTTACAATGAGGATTCTCAGTCAGAAACTGCCTGTGGGGGTGCGAAGTGAGTGCAGGTACCTGGGGGATTCAAAGTCAAACCTCTGTAACCTGTTGGTATGCAGCCCTGCTGTGCTCCTTGAGCCCCTTTCATAACCCACTTGTTTTCCCCCTGTTGTGAAACCAGGCTGGAGGAAGGGTCCTAGGGTCCTAAGAATGGTCCAGGCTAGCCTCTTGAATATGCTCATGGACTTCAGAAAGCTCTGTAAAACCACTGATTCAGTCAGAAAAGGATAGAAACTCACAGTTCCAAGAAGCTTAACATGGCAGAAGAGCAGCAACACTTAGGGTCAGCATGCAAAGTATCATTATGATACTCTGTATCATAATCTCTGTAAGATGTAGCTTTGGCAGCCTCCCCCAAATTCAGTGTCTGCTTAGACGTTTCCTTCTGGGACAAAGCTCCAGGCTTAGCTTACAGAGTGTTTTTGCTTCATCTTCTTCTGCCCTCCTGGATAAGAAAGATATTTCCATGGTGTTGGGACTAAGAACTGGTTCAGCTGGAAAGCTAGGTCTATACAACAGGCTTGCTTAAAAACACACATGTGAAGGATCATGAGTAAAGAAGGTGAAAAGCAGGCCGTGATATAGAAATGGCTTCCATCAATCCTTCTATAGGCGCTGTCTACTTTCGAGTTCTGTGGTCTGATGAAGCTAGATTTCCTATAAAATTCAAAGGTGCTTAATTTTGGAATTAAGAAAAGCAGGCCTCAGTATGGCTGTGGTATCCCAAATCTCTCTTGATTTTAATTGCTTCTGAGTGTTAAGGGCTAGTATTATCTCGGTGACTTATATCTGCACAACTTCTACTGAATGCCATGAAAGTTTTCATCTATAGTCAGGTGGGGATTAGTGCAATGGACGGAGAAGCCATTTCCAGCTCACCCCAGCTGGTGAGGCCCAGAGCACTGCACATAGTTCAGCTATGTCAGGTGACTTAGGTGCACACCTTCTGTTATGTGAGGAATGGGCAGAGAAGAAGGAGAACAAGAGAACTTTGTGCATGTGACATTTTTCTAGTTTGAGAGAATGCTTTGATTTATCCCATGTCCTGAGAAACCTTTCAGCTTCTAAGGGAAAAGATGGCTGGAGTAATGAAGTATTGGCACAAGTCAGAGTCTTCTAACAAAACATATCATGAAGGACTTTAGGAAAACATGAAAGGTAAGGTACTGGCTTATCCCAAAGGATGGCACTTGAATCTATCTTTTGATATATGTCAATTCTATGACTCTTCAATGGATTGTGTAGGGCATAGAATATACTAACAAAGAGAATTATAGATCCACAGATTATATTTGCCCTGGACTCAGCCTCGTGCAATCATGAGGTCCTCAGCCTAGGAAACTAACAGTGATATGAAGTCTCAGTGGATATTATTAAAGATGACTATCGATCCACTCAATGACTTGACCCTTGGCTTGAGGCAGCCCCATACATGGAAGATTGGAAGGGAGGTTCGTTGCTTCCCTGAATATTGGTGAGTGCTAGGGATGACGATTCGGCATTTAGGGAAGTTAACAGAACAGATGATCAAAGTACCATAACTGATTTATCCAAAATAATCTCTTATGGGAAGTTGGAGGCAGTTTAATATCTGGTGGACCAATGAGAAAGAATTGTATTGCACTGGCTCCTTAGAGTCTGGTAACAAAATCTTGCTCCTTCTTAGTCTTGACCATTAGTGATCCTGGAGAAGCTTAAGGATTTCAAGTTTGGAATGATAATAACCTTTTCATTTATGTAGCCAGAGTGAAATGGGATATACCTTTGGACATGTGAGCGATCAGAGCTTTAGCCTCCTGTGCTGGTCCCGGGTCTAACAATAGAGATGCTTAAAATGTTTCAGGGCCCTGTGTAAGCCGTTGCCCCCAGGGAGATAATGGTGGTAATGCGATAATGATTCTTTTCTGAAGTGGTGATGGGCAGCCAAAGACAGGGATCTGCCTGAGGGTTCTACCTATATAGTTTCCCTGACCAAGAATGGGACCGAACATAGAAGGAAAGCCCAGAGAGATGAGCTAGAGCTACGAAAGATGATCAAATGGACAGAGCAAGTAGAACAGAAGCTGCCTTCGTCAGATCTTCAGCACTGGACCAGTCACTAATTAAGGGACGCATACCCATTAATTACATAGTATCACACCCCAGAGCCAGCTGATTTCTCAGCTTGTGAATTCTACCCTTCCTAATACCAAGGTAGATGAAATCAAGTATGAGAAGAAAAGAAAAAACATCACCAACACTTTATTCATCAAATATTAACTGACCACCTATATGTTCACACATGTCAGGCCCTGGGGCTATAGTGGTCAATAAAATAATGAAAATCTCTGCCTTAGTGAAGTTAAGAATCTACTGGAAAGAGATAGACTCATGTTCAAGGAAATATTTCTAATTTAAGGATGAGAAAAATGATAATCTAAAGGAGTTAAAGTAGCCAACCTAAGGGCATGCATCTGGAAAACAGGAAAGGCAAAGGTTTCCTCCAGGAAGTAGAGTTGAGAGTCAGGATCATTTCCATGCCACAGGAGAATGGGGGAGGAGGGCTGAGGTTAGGTTGGGGCTGGAATGGCAATTTTAATAGAGACTTCATTGGAAGCTGTATTGAGAAGGGGCATCTGAACAAAGGCATGAGGACAGAGCTGGAAGTCGAAGTGGAAGGAATCATTCAATCATGGGAGACACCAAAGCTGGAGGGAGAAAGAAATGGGGAACATCAGTGGCTGGGGCAGGGATGCAGGGGGATGAAAGGAGCCATGGGGAGGAAGGCAGCCAGCTTTCCGGCTCGTGGCTTGTGCCTTGGTGAGTCTGAGGGGACAAGTGGCATGGTCTGATTTTTATATTATAAACTTTATTCTTGTTGCTTGTGTTGGGACGAGATTGAGGAATTTAAGGGTAGATGCAAGGAAATTCCAACAGCCCAAGAGTTGCCTCCAAACATGGGAACTGACAGAATTCATCCTGATCACTGCCCATGTGGATGCGCCCTACCACTTGGAGGAGAGAAGGGGGTGGATTCGGTGAAACAAGGGGGAAGCAGGAGTTTCTCTTCTTAGGTCATGCTCAGGAAAAATTAATGATGAATATTCCTCTGGGCCTGTGTACACTGTTCTCGTCCTCACCTCACTTGTATTCTCACTTCTTCAGTTGTTATGTTTATGGAGAGAATTCCATTCTGTAGAGGGCAATTTCTAGTTCCCTATTTCCTATCCTACCCACCCCAGCTCTTCTTCTGGAGCACTGTTTTCTTTGTTCTTTTATTTGTGTGTGTGTGTGTGTGTGTGTGTGTGTGTGTGTGTGTGTCCTCTGGAGCACTGTTTTCTTTGTTCTTTTATTTGTGTGTGTGTGTGTGTGTGGTGTATTTGTGTGCAAGTGTGTGTGTCTATACATGCTGGCAGAGGTCAGAGGAGGACTTTGAATGTCCAGCTCTGTCACTCTTCATCTTATTCACTTGAGACAGGATCTCTCACTGGACCTGGAGCTTGGCCAGAAGCCAGCAAGCCCCAGTCATCCTCTGGTCTCTGCCCATCTGCAGAGCTGGGGTTACAGGTGTAGCCACACCTGGTGACTGGATTTTGATGGAGCTGCTGCAAGTGGAACTGAGGTCCTCAGGCTAGTGCAGTGAACACTCTTATCTACTGAGTTATCTTTCTTGTCCCCTCCCTACCCTTTTTCTTGACCACTAGTTACCCTGGTTCAATTATGTAGTGGTACATCTGAATCCTCCTTGGTTTTTTTCTCTCTCATTCAAATAATTCTGCTTCTTATCAAATATGCCTCGAGGACGACCCTTTTCTTTCTGCTTCCTCTGCCACCATCTTCCTTGAATTTGCCTTTCTTCTGGACAACTAAATCTACCTCCTAAATAGCTGCTCCATGTCCATCCACTGTACAGTACTGTGACCGTGACCTGCCAGTCCTTCTCTTTGTCTGGTGAACTGTGTGCAGAGAAATGCTCAAGTTTAGCCTTTGACCCCCCCACCACCCTTCCAAGTCTGTATCCAGTTTTCTTATTCCCTCACGTGCCCTGCATGTATCCAACTCCTTCAGAGTTTTCTACTGTATTCTGTGCATTCCTGAAGCCTCTGGCTTTTGTGACTCTCACCTATGCACTCCCCAATACTCTCTTCATAAAGGCTTTCTTGTCTTTTGTAATTGGAAGCGTCTTCTCTTATGTACTTGCAGTATGGATGTGTATACTTATCCTACTATACCACCCATGACCTTAAGAAGCAGAGAGGTGAAGGGATTTGAGGTTCTTCAAAGGTGTATGTAGTAATCTCTCACTTATTCATTAATTTCTTCAATTTATAAACATGGAAAGCCAGGCACTCTTCTAGGCACAGCAGATACCAAGGTAATTGACAGGATTCCCTTCATTCATATGCCTGTTGGGTATCTAATACAACAGGAGAGAATTTACAAGTCATGGGATTGGTAAAATGAACACCCTCAGTTTAAAATGATGTTTCATGCTACCTCTATTCCTGCCATCATAAATCAAGATAATTACTTGGTAATCTGGCTATGCCGTGTAAGGTAAAAGTGCAATTCACATCTTGTGTCAAATGGGGAACGGAGAGGGGGAAGGAAGGGAAAATTACCCTGCCTCCCATCTGTGACCAATCAGCTGTAAATTTCTAGGAGAAACAATAAAATGTTAGGGATGGGCCAGGTAAAAATCTTTTAACTTTACGGCTATAGGTGGGATTTTGCATAACAGATAAGGGACCAGCTGGAGCGAGCATGTCAGCATATGCTTGGTGTTGATCTTTTCTGTTTGAGACTGAGCACGTACACGATTAATGGATTTCAAAGGTTATCCTGCCTTGTCGAACTGTACGCACAGCAAGCAGAACGGAGCTCTCAAGGCTTGACTGCGACAAGGGCTACACATTTTAAAGACACCCCATGAAATGGAGAAAGCCACTGTTGGCTCCAGGAGAAGCAGTTTTATCATACTGACCTTTAATGCAGCAGGGCTTACATGGCTGAGGTTTTCATATGTGTTCTCTCCAGGAGACAGCCTCAGATATGAAGGAATAATTTAAATGCCTCATAAAACTGAAAAACAATGTGTGTACTGTGGCTGGAGAAGCAGAACAATTAAGAGCATTGTTGCTGGAGGAAGAGTTGATGGGGTTGGAGCCCCAACTGCACAGCCTCTTAGCTGTACATCCTTGGACTAGTATGCAGGTTAAGCAGCATTTCCGTGCCTCATCTTGAAATGAACTCATGATAAATGGATGTACTGTTGGGAAGTGGGTAAGGAGCCTCCAACCTTAGCTGAAGAACTATTGGCAACAGACAACTGCTGGGAGAGGGATTTTCTTTAAGAACATGATGCTAGATAGGTTAACCAGACTTCAGTGGATGAACCCATACCAAAGGGCATTTGCGGGGTAAAAATTTGACTTGATAGGCCTTAATATGTATGACAAAGTACATGAAATTTGAATGGGCAGGGATTTAAATATGACAAAAATATATTTTATGAAACACACAAATTCAATTAAAATTAAAAAAAGAAAAATAGAATACATGATTTAGGGGTATGGTTCAATGGTAAAGTACTTGATGGTTCAATGGTAAAGTACTTGAATAGCATGCAGGAGGCCCTGGGTTTAATCCCCGGGCCC
>NW_008341807.1:1069193-1074786 GCF_000622305.1 Nannospalax galili
GCGGTAAAGCCTATTATGTCAAGTTAGTGCAGTTTCTCATTGCTGGGACAAGAGTCAGTCAGCTCATTTCTTATCCACGCCGTGCCTTCACTCTCATTTTCCTTCTCTTCACTACCACACAAGCTCTATTTCTCAGAGTTAAGGGACCAGGCAGGAGGCTGTTTGCCCTCCCCACCTTCAGCCTTGCTCTCTCTGACGCGTTTTAGTCTAATTGGTAGCACCCAAGTCTCCTGGAGTCCCCCTGCTGCTGTAGCCCATTGTTAGGTGGAATTTCTAGGAGACTCACTGCTGCCCTCAGCGGTAAAGCCTATTATGTCAAGTTAGTGCAGTTTCTCATTGCTGAGACAAGAGTCAGTCAGCTCATTTCTTATCCACGCCGTGCCTTCACTCTCGTTTTCCTTCTCTTCACTACCACACAAGCTCTATTTCTCAGAGTTAAGGGACCAGGCAGGAGGCTGTTTGCCCTCCCCACCTTCAGCCTTGCTCTCTCTGACGCGTTTTAGTCTAATTGGTAGCACCCAAGTCTCCTGGAGTCCCCCTGCTGCTGTAGCCCATTGTTAGGTGGAATTTCTAGGAGACTCACTGCTGCCCTCAGTCCCATAAGCTCATCTGAACACACACACACACACACACACACACACACACACACACCCCACACACAATTTCTCCTTCCAGTCTATTAATTTATCATTTTAAACTAGCTTGTTTTGGTATATTTCCCTGTGTAGCTAAGGCTGGCTTGGAACTAACTATGTATCCTAGGCTGGCCTTGAATTTGCCATTCTTCTGCGTCTGCCTTGTGAGCGCTGGTTTCACAGGTGTGTGCCAGACTCCATCCTGTTTAGATGGAAATTTGGCTCTCTCCTTACGGATTCCCACCTGGGCACTGAAGCTTATCCCCATTCTTGTCTTTTAGAGGCCGGCCGCCTACCCATCCCATTCCTTCTATGCATTTAAAGATGAGCAAGACTCTCTTATCTTTAAGAACTATCCTTCCTCAGAGTCCATTATTTCCTATGGTTACCACTATTTCTCTCTTGCCCTCCTGAAGTTTCCAATGACTTCTGTAGGGTTTTATTGATGAAGAAGAGGAAAACCCTCCTATTTCGCAGGACAGTTGACAAAAGTCAATGCCTCAAGATGACTTAACAGGTTCAAAGTCTGATTCTCTTTGTCACACTGGGAATACTTCCAATTACCAGAGAAATAATGTAATCATCAAGTTTTCTTGGCTCTATGGTTTCTTCTCTATCCTCAGTTTTAGTCCATATCACCAGAGATAATTGGGAATTTGTTCTAGAACACAGCATTTATTGCATCAAAAATACCTACCCTATTTCAGTTTGAAGTCACAGTAATGCAAGTAGCCTCCAAAACAGCCTCCAATGGTTTCAGGCTCCAGACATTCATTCCCTTGTATAATCCCTTCTTCCAGTAGGAGCAGGTCCTGACAACTTATTTATAGTGAAGAAAAGATAGCACTAGTCCTGGGAGGTCATGAGATTAGGTTATACAAATGCTGTGACTCCATCTTCCTGATTCTATCTTAGACTTTCTTATTTACTGCAATATGTCAGCTTTCCTCTAGAAAAGCAGACAGGGTAAGGAAGCCAGAGAGGCTCCTCCAGCCAAGAGAAAGGAAGGGACTAAGCCCCTCAGCCCAACATCCGAAGAACCAGGTCTTCCGGAAAGTCATGCCTGTGAATAGGGAAGCTCATCTTTCCGTTCTCAAGTTTCTATATGACGTTATAGCCCAGCCAAAACCTTGGTTGAAGCTTGAGAAGTGTCTTGAAATTCAAGTCCCCATGTTAGTCAAATGCACTGTTGGGAGGCCCAAGTGGAATCTAATCCCCTCCTCCCACGGTCCTTGCGATAACCTGAGAAAAGAATTCTCCAAACCCCACTTGAAGAATCTTAATGAGTTTATTGGACTTGCTAACTGAGCTTGGGGTGCAGGTTTACTTACAAAAGAGTGGGCGCCCGCCCCTCCCCCATTCATGGCTGTGTTCGAAAGTCCGTACCTAAACATAAATCCCCTGGTTCTGGACAGCCTCACAAAATGGCAAGAGACCTGCAGTCGGTTTTCCAGAGTTTATACCCTTAGCCCCTCCCCTGCAAGCAGCTATGGTCAACTGATTGGCTAGAAGAGGGAAGGGGAGTGACTCCTTTGCAGAGTGTGGGAAGGAGGCGGGTCCATGGATCATCATCACAAGGTCCGAGGAACATCCAGGTCACACCCCAGCTAAGCCATGACCAGTTTTCTGATTCAAAGAAACGGATAACAACAAGTATTTCTTTCTGTAAGCCTCTAATTTCAGGATAATTTGCTACACTAAAACGGATAATTTAAACAACATCTAGGCCAACCCTTCTACAGGTTTCAAGCACAGAAAAGAAATGTATGTTTTCCCCTGAGGACTGAATCAAAATTTAAAAAGTACGTTCTCAAACTCAGATGTGATGAGAAGTATCTTGTTAGTGAAAGTCACCTACTTCTGGTTTCAAAGATTAACTGTTAAGATGAAAACAACACTCATGGCCTTCAACTCCCACCATCCTAAGGAAATGGAGGCGATTAGTGGTTGCTGCCTACTTGCTGTCACTCGCTTGCTGTGGCTGATTTGGGCAGATGGGATCTAGGATCCAAGTGCAGTGTGTTAGTATTAATGAATTCTCCAAACATCCTGTTTTCCTGGGGTAAATTTGCATCATGACTACCATGGTTGCCAACCCAAAATTAAATTAATAAATCAGAATGAGAAAACTGTTGAGAGGAGCTAGGAATCCTGCTAGAAGAAAGAAGTGTTTATGGGTTGAATTCCCACCCTCTATGTAGCTGGCCTGCCACCTAGTTCCAGTGTCATGGGAGGCTGAACAAGGGAGGCAGCATCAGGCTCCGGAGGGCAGGGAACACAGCACTTTGAGGCCACGTTTGCCCTGAGGTCTTTGGAGAGTGTTTCTGCAGTCCTCCGGAAGAAACATAGCAATAATTGCCAAAGTCTTTCTGTTTTTATTTCTGGCAAGAAATAAGTATTTCTAACTTATTAACCCTTTGCTGGTACTTTCCAGCTCTGCATATCCAGTGCTGCCTTTCAGCAAACCTTCTTTTGCTTTTTTGCCATTTTCCTAGCACAATATGACTCAGGACACAGCAAAGAGGACATAAAATGTCCTCACTCTCAGATATGAAGGTAACAGGGTACGAACATTCAGTAGAGAAACGGCCTTCTGAGGTTTTATATGAGCATGATGGAGTATTTCTTAGGATCTTGTAACAATCATGATAGCCATAAAAACAAGCAAAACAAAACAAAAAGAAAACAAAAAAACAAAACAAAAAAACACACGTGCCTGAAGCTGTAGTCTTCTTTTGTGAACCTGGTGGTCCTCTCCTGTGAGCAGAGTTGTGGTCCCCTTTTGTGAACCCAGAGCTGAGGTCCCCTACTGTAAATCTGAAGCTGTGGTTCCCTCCAATGAAACCGGAGTCGTCATCTCCTGTACTCCCCGCCACCTTGTGAGCCCACCCTGGGAGCTAGAGCAATCATCCTCTCTCGTGAGCTAGAGTCGTGGTCTTCTCCTGTAAACTAGAGCTGTGGTCTCATCCTGGGAGTTGGAATGGTGCTCTCCACCATGATCCAGAGTTGTAGTTTCCTGTGAGCCTGGGCTGAGGACCACTCCTGTGAGCCTGAGCTGTGGTCCCCTCACAGGAAACTGAAGCTTTGGACCCCTACCATGAGGCACAGTTCCACATTCCTCTGGCTGTAAGCTGATGATGGGGCAGAGTAGAGCATGGAGGACTTCCTGATGCTGGGCAGCAGTTTCAGCCTTCTCTGAGTGACTGCATTCCCCACAGCCCCTCCCCTGAGGTCCCAGGTTGTGCATGGCAGAGGCTTTGGCTCTTATGCTGGTTACAGGGGAGGCCTCTGTTATTTGAAGATTTTGGTCTCAGGAAGACATTCTCTGGAATGGACCTCCTACCTCCCCAGAAGGCCAGCTGTGGTCCTCACACCACACGTGGTCCAGGGTATCCAGGCCTTGATGATGTACCCAGGCACCAAGAGGTTTTCCATTATTTTTCTGTTACTCTTCTACAGCCCCAGTAGGCCTTCACCTGTGTCCTAATTGGACTTCCAGAGATAAAAATCATAGTCTGGTAAGTTAAAAGAAAGTACTATAATAACTAAACTGATAAAATCCTCAAACTAAAAATATGTAAATTTGAGATTCTATATATCTATTATAATTTTTGAATATTATTTGCTGACAAAACTGTGCCATCAAATTTAAAAAATAATGTGAAATTTCTCACTATTCCTATAATGCAGTTTGCCATTTACTCCCCTTCCAAATTCTCAAACCTATACAAAGTCTTTCAATGCAATCTTTAAGAAAGCAATGCTAACATAATATTTTTTTTTTTTTAAATTAAGGGTCTGGAGAGATGTCTCAGCAGTTAAATCTAGTCTTGTAGAGGATCCAGGTTCAGTTCTCAGCACCCACACGGCAGGCTAACAACCCATCTGTAACTTCAGTTCCAGGGTATTTGATGCCCCTTTCTGGCCTCCATGGGCATTGCCCAACCCAGGTGTACTTACATAGATGCAGGTATAACACTCATACACATAAAAGAAAAAATAATAAAAATAAAATATTAAAAATGAAATCAAATAAATGATGCATGGTTAAAAGGAGAAAATAAACCAAAACAGATCTACTTTTGAAAGCAATACCTTTCTATAATCCTTCCAGCTCCCCACTCTCTACCAATGCATGTATATATACTTCAAATACAAACACATGAAGATCTAAGTTTGGCCAGACATTCATTTTCAAGTTGTAACCATCTAATGACACAGAGCTATAGGAACAACAAAGCAATCATATGCTATTTCAAAGTATTTCTGTTTAATGCCGTGGGTTTAAATATCCATGGTGACCTACTTTTTAAAAACTGCATTCACATATATTATCAGAATATTCACAAAGTCATTTGTGTTCTGCTGAGCATCTTGCTATTAGCAGAATTTAGGCAAATGAAGCAATTTTTTCAATCTTTGCCTGATTGTTGAGCAATGCCTGTCCTTACTTCAGACCTGCCCTCTCCAGTTTATCCAAGTCTTCCCCCTATGTCAGGTAGGCCAGCTCTTTCAGGACTGATAGATACTTGTGAACTGCCTGGAACACTTGAAACACATGTATCCTGAATAATCAGATAAACATACTGTTAATCTTTTAGGAAATCAAGTGGTGAGCCTAAGGAGATGACTCTGTCAGTAAGGTGCGTCCTGTGTAAACATGAGGTCCTGAGTTCAGATCCCCAGCACTCATGTAAAACCTGGGTGTGACAGTGTGCATCCATAATCCCAACACTGAGGAGGGAGAAACAGGCAGATTGCTAGGGCTTGCAGGCCAGCCAATCTAGTTGAATCACTGAGCTCCAGGTTCAGTGAGAGCCTTTGTGTCAAAAAATAAGGTGGAGAATGATTGAAGAGGGCCTCTGGCTTCCACATACACACACACACACACACACACACACACACACACACACGTATACACATGCATGTATATGTATTAAGAAACACAAACAAACAAA
>NW_008341807.1:1074803-1091586 GCF_000622305.1 Nannospalax galili
AGAGGGCCTCTGGCTTCCACATACACACACACACACACACACACACACACACACACACACACACACACACCGAAATTAGATAGGTATGACTGTCGATGCCAGAAGCCTAACTCCCCTCTGCCCTAAACTTCAGAGTTGAAGTTGACTGTATACACACAGAGTTTTCTCATTCCTACTCTCTTCTCTCCCATCTCTTCATGCATAATAAATGTGGCAGGTGTAAACTTTAGATACTAGCCTGGGGACCTAAATCAGAGGGGAAATGTCAGTTTTAAAACCTACCCTAATCTTTCATCTGTCTTTACTACTGGGCAATATGTTTCAAGGGTGGCATTTCTACTACTTGAATTATTCATTTCCCTCCCTCCTTCTTTCCTTCCTTCCCTCTCTTCCTCCCTCCCTCTCCATCCTTAAGGAAATACTCATTAGTAGTTGCTAGGTATCCGGTGGTACTGGAGCCGCTAGGTCACACTGATGAGGTAGCTTCTGTCAGTATCCTGCTGTTATGCCTTCAGCTTCCCTGAGTTTTGCCTGACGCCCCTTCCCTGAGAAGCCTACTGTATCTTCCCACCTTTCAGAGAGGACTTTCTCTGTTCTACAAATGCTTGGGTTGGGTAAGGCGAAGAGCAGAAAATGCCTTTGGAGTGATTTAAAGATGACTGAGGCCTGAAGGATAAATACAGCTTCTTTCTTGTCCTTTCATGGAACAGAGATCCCTGTGAGTTGGAGTCCCAGCTACCCAGGCAGTAACCTGTTTAAGCTTAAGTTGCCACATATATTTGCAATGGTATTTTAACATATCCCTCAGCATCACAAAAATCTAGAAAGCATTCATCTCAATGAAATTTGAAGGACATAGAAAATACAAGCAAATTCTCGGAAAGAATTTTCCCTTAACTCTAATGCACTAGTGTTTTTCATTCTCTAAATTTAAAGATAATCCTTTGGGTATTTTGGTCTTTGGACTGACTGTACTGCTCAGCTTTTTGTTAAACCTAAATAACATTTCCTATTCTGAAGAGTAGTATAATATTCTGAATCATACCAATTTCACTTGGTAAACTTCACCTGAATGTTATTTCTCATCAACATCACATGCCTATTAGAAAACAAAGAACACCTGGCTTTTCACTAAAGCGATTATTTTTTATTATTGAATTCTGAATATTCAGAATTACCTATCACTTTCCTTGACTCTCTTGAGTCATTTCAAATTAGATTGGTATACATAAGACACCTTAGTTTACTTTAGTAGTGAGGACAGGGTGACTGGGGTACAGTAAAAGTAAAGAATAATATTGTGCCTGTAATACTTGTTGGTTTTCTATGAAGTAAATAAAACAAAGACAGTTTTAACATTTCCCTAGCCAATAAATGTAAGTTTCTAGCAATCAGCTTCAAAACTATAGTTAATCCACAGACACACTCTCTTTTCTCCCCTCCCCCATCTCTGTACATGTATATACCTAATTACACTTATATTCAGATACACGCTGTTATATGTAGTTATCCATAGTCTTGCACATAGATACCCAAGAACTAAATTACTTCACACAACTAATGCTTCAGATTCTAAAACAAAGTCTTCCTAATGTAAAATCTGGTTGCTTCTGCAAGTATAGCTACTCACTATAATCCCAGAATTGAAAGTCACATCTTGATGAACACTGTATCTTAAACTCACATGTACTTATAGCATTGTCTTGTTTTTATATAGTTCTTTCTGGTCCATAAACTTCTAAAGTGGCTTTTATAATAAGTCAAAGTTTGTAAGGAAATGATTCTTACAAACACAGTTTCCATAACCCTTTGTTGAATCTTGTTGCAATAGTCAATCAGATATAAGGTAGGACAGTAAATAAAAGCAATATTCATAAAGGATGGATGTGGGTCCTTGAAAATGGCTTTACTTCTAAAGCAAAAGTAATGTGACCTCTGAGTCTGCCTTCTTTTGCTACTCATAGGATGATCTGAGGACCAGCATCAACAGAGCTCCCTGAATGCTTAGAAATGCAGAATTTCAAATTTCACCCCAGGCCAACTGAATCATAATAGTCAGTTAAACAAAATCCTCAGATGACTCCCATGCACATCAGAGCTTGAGCAGCACGATTCTACAGCATGACATGGATACCCACATCCATATCAACTCCAGCACCTTGTTTTTATTCACATCGGACAGCACTGTGGAGGAAAATGTTGGAATGAAAGTTTTTGTCCCAAGGTATAAGTAGGGGAGCTGGATAGAAGTTACCAAACACTGTGGTATACCATTCGGCTAACAGGTAGTCAATAGGGTTCTTGGCTCTGCTGCCTAGATAGTAGACTCTACAGTGGTAACTGGACTTCATCCACACCAAACAAATACTAACTTGTCCAGGAAGTCCAAGTCGTGTGGTTAGGGGGATTTGCTTTATTTTTGTCTGATGTTCACTTTAATCATCTACTGAGCAATTTCAATCCAGTGGTAGGGTGCCATGCTTCCAGGTGTCAAAAATAAAGGCTGGCTATGTATTGCAAAGAGAATGGTCACATAACCGGAGTATTCACACAACTTATATGCAGATTACTTATGATTATCTTGGGCACCTTAATGTTAAAATGTGATTATCGCTTCATAGACAATTTTCTTACCCCTTTCTCTTCTAATGGCCTTATTTCTTTTTTCTATTCTACTAAAGTCAGCTATGAAGCAAGAGAAAGAGAAGCCAGTGAGAAGGAAGAAAAGGTAGAGACACTGGGTTATAAGAATTCCTGACAGTCCTCTGATTCCATCTTACTTTCTAGATCCTTTTGTGGAGTTTCATTTCCTGACTGTAAAGTGTGATTGTCACTACTAGAAGCAGAGTTAGCCCTTTCTAATGGTGACTGATGACACAGTAACAAACAGAAGCGAAATGGCCTCAGAATTCACTGGCCTCAGGATGAGACCAGCTATCAGCCACTTTAGGAGTCATTTTCCCTTACCTTTTGTATCAAAGTTGCTCCAGATCCTGGTCAACCTACCTCTGTGCTCTCCCAAGATAAATTTACACTTAGAAAATTTAGGTAAGCTGGAGCTGGATGACAAAATGGATGACTAAAATGTGCCAAACTTGGACTTCAATTCGCCCTGGTATAAAAGAGAAACTCTTGCATCATAGAAGTTGAACTTAGATAGGACTTTCTCAACAGAATGTTGTCAGCTGCCAGAGCTGTAGGCAAGAACCCAGAAAACATGAAACCTCAGGCCTGACGAACTCAGCCAACACTTTGCAGGTCAAGCTGACAAAGGCCAAGCGAGAAGAAGCAGTGCACATGATTCTGTTGCCAAGAAACTCCTCTAACTGTGTCATGTATTTAATTTCCACAGTGAATGTCGCTAAAGGATGGTTATTGTCCTGGAAAAGACCTTATACCTTTTTCTCTTGTGAAATTGCCAGAATGAATTGGAGAACCATTTGTGTATTATATTATCTCAGCCCCAATATTGTTTTCAAAGAAGTTCTATCTAATTTTCATTTTTTCTAATTTGGCAAGGAGTTTTCACCATGCAAAAACAACCGTAGAATCCACTGGGGATTCAAAATGGCTTCCTCTAATCCTCCATGAAAGCAAGGTCCTACATGCTTTTATATTAAATGTTCAAATCTTCTATCTTATATTCAGAACTGACCTCTGCCATTGATGTTTACCTCAAGCTCAATACAAAACAACTCTCTACATTTTCAACAAGCTCTTGCTTTAGACTTCCATGACTTTGGTTGGAAACTTCATCACCCGAATTTAAGCAGGTAAATTAATTTGTTTTTATTTTTCCAATATTTCCAATAATCCATTATTTCTTTATTTCTACAATGGTTAATATACGCATTTATTTTCTTCATCCAAACTAGTTAGGAAAATCCTTATCTTACTCATGAACCTGATGCATACTTGTGTCCCTCCTGTACAATTCAGGGGCTCTGCTGAGTGTGAGAGCTAGTAAAGTCGGCACGTTGGGCAGGACTCCAGGCCTCGAGGGACTTGCCTGCTGGTGGCTCTTCCGATTGTAATGTCTTTTTCAGGACACCCTCACATTAACCTTGCTTGCACATTCACTGAATCCCATCTTGATCCTACTGAAGGCTGCTTGTGGTCTACTGACAAGAGAACTAAGCAAAAAGTCTTCGGCAATTTTAAAGTTTGTACCTGTTTCTCTCATCTCATGTTTGTTCAAGCAAACCGCCTGAGTGGAAGTAGAGGTGTGGCGATCTCGGAACACTCCACAGTCTTTGTTCTTTGCTTTGTCACCACTATTTATTTCAGACGATGTGTCCTCCAACACAAGTGTTTTCAAGTCTCTCTATAAATGCTCTGTCTCCTTGGCACTTGAATATCTGTTCAGTTTATACAAGTCACATTATATTCAATAACTTTTTTATTGTGTAATGTAACAGACTTTGTGTTAAGAAAGAACATTTTCTTACTACAATTAAAAATTTTACTTTTAGAATATCTTGCTTAATAATTTACATTTAAGCAAAATTTTATTTTAATTGAAAGAATTAAAATGTATATAACACAGATTGATATATAAATGCATTGAAGAATAACAAAAGCAAATCAGTTAGCATCACTTCATGTATGTAACACTTTGTGATGAGATCATTAAAATGTAATCTCTTAGCAAACACAAATATTTAATACATTATTTACTAACTATAGCCATCATGCTGTTCCTGTATGCGCTGGACACTTTAGTGTCAACTTGACACACCTGGGTTGAGGGAGCCTCAATTGGGGAATTGCCTCCATTGAACTGGCCTGTGGCCATGTGTGTGAGGCATCTTCTGATTGTTGTGATACGGGAGGGCTCAGCCCACTGTGGGTGGTACCACCTCTGGGTAGGTGGGCCTGTGTTGCATTAGAAAGCAGGCTGAACATGGGCCAGGGGAGCAAGCCAGTAAGCAGCATTCCTCCATGGTCTGTGCTCCAGCTCTTGCCTTCAAGTTCCTGCCCTGCGTTCCTACCTTGGGCTCCTGAATGAACTGTGACCCAGGAGATGTAAGCTGAATAAATCCTTTCCTCCCCAAGTTGGTAGTGGTCAGAGTGTTTTGTCACAGCAATGGAGAAACTAGGACACCTTGCATTCTCTGTAGCCAGATCCTATAACTTCTTTGCTCAATTCCTATGGCATTGGAAACCTGGAAAATTTGGGAATGGCTTCCTTTTCTTTTGGAAAGAGGTTTAATAATGAAAAAACGGCCATCAGTTGTCACTGCACTGTAGATGCTGGCTTGGGTTCTACAGATCTGAGTGGAGATGAGGGACGGTCTCAAATGCTGTATTTGTTAGGAAAGCAGAATTCCACTTATTCATTGGATAAGATGTGCCTAGTACAGGTTTCTCTTCAGCATCATTTATGTAGCTCAGCATTACTCCTTAAAGTTATACCCTCCTCCCTGACCCTGACAAGTGGAGGGCTCAGGACACACAGGCTTAATAGTGAATAGATTTTTCTCTACTGGTTTACGCCACTACCAAATGTTCGTTCATGCAGTGCTTTGTGACTGTGATGTTGTGTATCTGAAAAGTGAAAACTGCAGATTGTGCATGGACAGTTTGGGTCCCAGATGAAGTCTGCGTGTCTATCAAAAAGGGGAAGAAAATATAATAGAAACTCTTACAAAACCTAATCTGAAAAGAAAGCTTTCAGGGCCTTAAACTACTTCTGTATTAATAAAAATAAATAAATTTTGTTTATTTACATGCTCTTGGTAGCTTGGCAATGTCAAATATCAATGGAAACAAAAACTCATGATGATATAAAAAGCAAAGGAATGGTGGGGGCAGGGAGGGTGGCCCTCCCGCCTGGGCTTTGTTTGTTATCGCTGTTTTTTTGTTTTTGTTTTGTCAAAGTCGAGTGGACTAGAAAAGCTGAAACCCATCAAGGGAGCAAAGAAGCCGCTTTCCTTAATGTGCGTGTGCTTTATACCAGAAAATGTTATTCAGTAAACATGAGAAGATCGCATTTAACATATAATTTTATCTTCACAGTATCCTTTTAAGCACAAAAGAAAACTGAATGACAAGAAGTTGTAAAAGAAAATTATTTGCCTGAGAGGCTGCAATGGTTCTCAGTATATTCAAGTCAGGACTCCATTTTTTTCTGCATTGACTCTTTTGTCTGGGTTGGCTCTCTCTCTCTCTCTCTCTCTCTCTCTCTCTCTCTCTCTCTCTCTCCTCCCCTCCGTCTCTGTGAAGAGAGTCCTAATTACCTCTCAACTCTCAACACCTTGATATTGAATCCTTTTCTCACAGAACTGTGAGAAATATATTCCCCCTTCTCTCTGTGTGTATGGTGTGTACTTTCCCTTTAATCCACCCAGGAAGTGCAACTTTTATACAGTAAATAGGAAATTCTAATTGTGCAATTATTTATCAGAGAGCAACCTTTAGCATTTTCAACCCTTTTGCTCTATAATCTGATGATATGAATGCTTCCACAGACAGATGATTGGAGCTCTAATTCTCTACAGTGACAAACCCAGGAGATGGCAGGTTTTATCTTAAAGGAGTTCAATTGCTATACAAAAGCATCCATCCACAAATAATGGAATTCTCAAATTGGGATAAATGTGCTTTTAAGAATTTTTATTTTCAACATTTATTTAAGGTAACACTTGTGGAACAGGTGACAGAGTTTTGAATTATAGAACAGAAAAGGAAAACCCTAAAAGGGAAAAATTAGGGCAGGACTTTATTAAATTTTAAAGCATGTCTTTGCTACATTCTTATAAAGAACTAAATAGGTATCGAAATCTCTGGAGATCACCAGTATAATTTCTTTATCATGTTCCATTTAAAATTTAATTATGCAATCTACAACAAAAAGAATCTGAGCAGTCTAAATAGGTCAGACAGTGAGTAACTTAATGATATTCTGAAGTTTTCCTTGTAAGGCTCCTTCCTTTGATAGTCTGTTACACATCAGAACACCATATTATAAAACAATGTAATATAATTCTGTCACTATAGACTCTTAAAAACATCTATAAAGAATGAAATGTTTTGATTTAGGTACTTTGGAGAATTAATGAAAACCATGTCTGGATAAAGCTGACCATGATGGATGAGCAATATTTGCATACAGATACTCTTCAGCCTATGATGAGGTTGTATCTGTGTAAGTCCATTGTAAATTGAAAATATCCTAACCTATTAATTGGCATGGCTCCACCTGCCTTATCTTAAACATGCTCACAACACTTACTCATATTAGGCTATGGCTGGGCAAAATCATCTAACACAAAACCTATGTCATAATAAAGTGTTCACTCTCACATGTAATATGCTGATTACCTGTACTGACAAAATCTGGCAACACAGAGCTCTGTAGAATGTCAGTTGTGTCTTGTGGTTAATGGTTGATTAGGAGCTGTGGCTCTGTGTTACTGTGCAGCAAGTGTTTTATCCAATGAGCCCTTGGGAGACTGGGTTCTCCATCACCAACTGTGTTATCCACACTGGGTAAAAATCTAGGCACTGAACAATGAAATCAGAATTGGAGGTTTGCACAGAAGTGGGTGTGTATTATTTTATTCTCTCTACTTCGAATTTCACCTAATTTTCTATATTAATTTCTTTATAAAAATATAAGAAACATTGTGTAATCACTGAACATGGATCATGTCACTTAATTCTCAGAAACACTGTCCTGTTACTATCTTTTTCACAGTTGACGGAAAAATAGCACAGAGAGGTGAAGGAACACAGGTTCAAGAACTAAATGGCCATGCTGAGATTTGAATAGAGACTGGGGTTTGGATGCAGAGCACTTGGGTTGAACTACTTTCACTGGGCAATTCTTACACTCCAATGCAATATGGTACCATCCATTCCTTTCATATTAATGCTAACCAAGTGTTAGTTAAAAGAATAATTAGGATAAAGCTGGCCTGGAATGAGCCACAGTGATAGCGACTGTGTATCCATTGCTGTGTGCCAGGCACTGAGTTGACTATTTACATGGATTATCTCCTTACAGTGACTCTATGAGATGGGTATTTTTAAGTTTTCCAAATTTATAAATGAGAAACAGAAGCAGACATACCAAATTCACTCAATCAGGAAATGGCAGATAAAGAATTCAAGCTTGTCTGAACTCCAAGCCTGTCTCTCAGGCTCTGTGCTGACAAAGACTGAACACTAACTCCTCTAGACAACTTATGAAGAGTCAACTGTAGCTTACTAACTTCCTGGAAAAATAGATGAGACTCTCAGGGTGCTAAAGATTGTGAAGCATTAAACATAGTGGGAACAGTGACAGAGGGAGAAATCGCATGCCTGTTCCGTTGCTGGAAGTTTCTCCAGTCCTTTCCCCTGCCCTTCCCAAGTCAAACATTTATTCATCCATTCAGATATCTATTAATTAACTCAAATATTCATTCACTCAGACAGTCAAACACTTATGAAAATATTTATTCAGTGCCTACTATGTTCCAGGCAGTGGCAAGCTTTGGGGTAAACCATGAATGATAATGGGATCTCAATATGCTCCTTACTTGGTGAAAAAAGGTATAAAAGTCTCTCAGAAAGTCATGCCATAGATGATGCACATGTCAGCACTGGCAGATTTGGAAATCATGGACAGAGCATAAAATTCTCTAGGGCAGAGAAAACCTTATAGGAAAAGTCACCGCTACACTGTATCTAGGAGAGTGGTCAGCAAACCTTTATAAGCAATTACTAAGAAACGGTTTCAGCTTGCTAGGCCTTACCTTCTCCACTGCAGTGAATCAACTCTGACATTACAGTACAAAATCAGGCATGAACAATATATAAACGATGGGTATGTCTTTATTTAAATAAGTACTTGTCTATAAGCACGAGCCCTGGGTTGGACTTCACTTGTGGTTATAGCTTGCCAGCTTTATTCCAGAAAAGTAGGTGGGGACAGGTTGAGAGGAGAGAACAGGGAAGGACAGGACACCTCAGGAGAAGGGCAAGAACAAATTGAGAGCAGATCTCGTTTTTCTTCTCTCTAAAATGGGAGCTTGCAAAGTCATTCAACAAACACTTCTTGATTACTAGTTCTTTTCTGGATCTTGCAAGGAGTGGAGCAAGTTGGACAGGTAAGAAAGACATTGTTCTGGGACTGAGCAGAAAGACAACAAGACATCATAATCAAATGGACAAATGGACTCAAAGATGACAGGTGTTACAAAGACAATACAATATGGTGATGTGGGATTAATAATGGTTTTTAGAGGGAGCTGCTAAGAACAGTGCTCAGAGAATTCTCTAAGGCAGGAAGGGTAAAGATGGCTGGTGGGTCGGGAACAAACGGAGAGGAGAGGTTAGGAGGGAGCCGTACTGCAGCCTGAGAGAAGCAGCCCATGGAAGCTAACGTGTGCTGTTTTTATTTTACTACCAAGATTGTCCAAAGAAGGAAGGGAGAGACCAGTGGAGGATCATTTCCACTGTAGGTGGGAGCTCATGGTGAATAGAAAAGAGAAAGTGATGTCTGTCATGATGCATTCAGGAGACAGTTACTAGTGTTGCCTATGGGTTCTCTGCTCACAGTGAGCAAAAGGCAGCGCACATATACAATTTCACCATTTCTCCTTTGAGCTCTGGGTATACAGGGATAAGGTTGGTAGGGATTCAAGCCAAGAACTCTTTTTGTGGCCAGGTCAACTTTAAGGTTATAGATTCAAGCAGAACATCATATTATTCATATATGAATAATAACATGATAGTCATATCTGAATCTCACTGGAGTAGGGGTTGGGGATACAAAAATGGAACAATGGTATTGGGGTGTCAGATTCCCTGGAATTGGAGTAACTTATGGTTGCTGAGAACTGAACCAGAGTCCTCTGCAAGAGCAGTCAGTGCTTTTAACCTCTGAGCTGTCCCTCCATCCCTAATTCCATCTTCAGAGCCACAAAGCTGGGTGAAAACTATCTATTGGTGAAGAGGGTAATTTCCAAAGAAGGCCCTTGGGGGCATCTCATCATGGAGGGTGCAATCAAGTGGGGGGGCAGAAAGAGGGAATGAGAAGGAATGGCCAAAGGGTCAGAAGCCTGAAGACAAAAATGACAGATGAGGTTCTGTCCATGGCAGAAATCATTCCTCAAACACTTATAAGCCATTTTCCCATACAGACGCCTTGTTGGCAGAATATAGTTCACATAATAAAGGTTGGAAATACCAGAAACCAAACTTCTCTAAGGTCTAAGACACAAAGTATTTGTCCCTGAAATAGAGACACATAGGGAAAAAATAGTTGTGCCTACCTTTCTATGAGATGGCTGGAGGTGTTGTGACCACTTTGGGAGCATAAGGGGTGCCACCCCAGGATGTAGGGAAGCAGAGGACATTAGGACACTTGCCTTAGGCTATGTTATATAACAGTATATCACAGACTGTGTAATTAATTAAGAACAAAATTTATTTCTCAAAGTTCTAGAGAGTGGTCATTTAAAGCCAAGGCACTGGTATCTGGTAGCTACTAAGTCCTCGCATAGCGGGTAAAAGAAAGGCAAACAAACACTGTTCAGCATATTCAAATAGATTACCAATCCCCACATTCCATAAAAGTGAAAAAGAAAATAAACCTGTTCTTGTAAGCATTTTAAAAAACAGTGCCATTAATCCATTCATAAGCCCTTGACAGTAGACTTCTGTTAGGCCACATCGCTCAGCAGGTGTATTGTCGATCATGTTTTGAACACATGAATTTCAGGGGGAATTTTGAGTCCACTGAAATGCTGAATTAACCTTGGGTCTTTTCCAACCCCTTAAACCATAACTATAAATCCAATCTGTGCTTTCCAGGATGATATATCTACATTGTCTGTTAAGTAGATCCAAAATAAAAAAGGCAGTAAGAGGGGACATTCCGAGGAAATTATGACACAGATTTAGAGATGAATATAAAAGGTTAGAAGATTAAGAAAGAGAGGAAACATGTTTTTAAAATTAAAAAAATTATTTGTTCATATTTAAAAATATTTTCTGCAAGAACAGTCAGTATTCTTAATGGGTGCACTTACCTACATGCAGACAATACATGCACACACATAAAATAAAAATAAATTAAAAAAAATTTTCTTTATAATTTTTATTTTATGTGTATGTGTGTATTGCCTGCATATAGGTAAGTGCACCCATGTCGTACAATGTCTACAAAGGTCAGAAGAGAAGTCAGATCCCCTGGAACTGGAGTTACAAATGGTTGTTAGCTTCCATGTGGATGCTGGGATCTGAACCTGGGTCTTCTTCAAGAGCAGCCAGTGCTCTTAGCCACCTCTCCAACCCTGAGAGGAAACATCTTACCAACTGCAGTTGTGATCTCAAAGTCAAGGTACAAGATGACATTTGCCTGAAGGACATACTGGGTGACTGAGGCAGGAGCATTGTTATGAGTTTGAAGACAACAAAGTGAGACCTTAGCTCAAACAAATAAACAAACAAACAAACAAACCCCAAATTGAGCTGTGGAATGTATGGAGACCGATCACTTAGGTTAGGGGACGTGTTCCTCATCAGGAGCCAAGTGTTGAATCTAAAAGAAAAAGATGCTAAAAACTGCATGACCTAGGGATGTCGTGGGTGTACTGACTGCCTCCTACTTAACTCTGACCCAACAACTCAAGTCCTCGAAGGTGGATTCAGGATGCTGTCCTTGCTAACTCTTATCAGACCGGCCAGTCTCACTGCAGGAATCTCATAGCATACTGTCTTCATTTCTTTTTCTGTGACAAAATGCCCTGACAAAAGCAACGTGGTGGAGAAAGGGTCTATTGGGCTCACAAGTCCAGATGACAGGACGTCACTGCAGGGCAGTCAAGGCAGTAGGAACCTAAAGCAGATAGTCCCTTTGCATCCACAACTAAGAGCAGAGAGCAAGGAATTGATCATGCATGCTGGTGCTCTGCTTGCTCTACATTTCAGATGGCCCAGGATCCCCAGGCAAGAATGGTCCTGTCCACAATTAAATGGGTCTTCTCACATCAATGAATGTAATCAAGACAATCCTGCACAGACAATCTCAGAGGGTAACTTTTATCTATATTATCCTTCACAACCTGCCTCCTTAATCTATATTATCCTTTACAAGTGTGCTAGGAGGCCTGCCTCCTAGGTTCAACTTGACATTATTAATCAGTGCAGGTGTTTTTCTTCAGCATGAAGCCCTTGGTGCCTTGGGCTTATCCGAACCCTTTTCCATTAAAGTACCGTGGAGAAGAAATGATGTGTTATCTATTTTTTCTACATCGTCTGCTCTTAGTGTATGCCTGGCACTCAATGTACTTTTCTTGAACTAATAAACAATAACAATTCTCATCAACAGTGAACCATACCAGATGCAGGCCCCAGGACAGTAGAAGGAACTGTTGTTTCCTGGGGATTATGAAGAAGACAGGAAGGGCAAGTCCATTGACTCTATTGAATGGGAAGTTGACCTGGAAGTATCAACATATTTATCTTCTACTTTCTAAGGGTCTCAAGGAAGATAGCATTTTGTATTGAGGACAATGAGAGATAAGAGTTTGTGTTAGCTACGGAAGCCTTCCACAGGGAAGTGAAGCTCTGACCTTAAACCCTCTAGCGCCACAAGTAGCAACTTGAGCTGCCAGAGCTTATCTTAATTCCCTAACTTCCACTTTTCTTCCTTGCTTTTACCTGAACAGACACATCCATGAAAGAAACATTGTCCATGAGTAAGGTCAGACTTCCACTAAATGGAACAGCCCATTTCTGACTTCAGAAAACAGAGCTCTATAATTTAGCACAAGTATTCTATAAATAAAAATAGAACGGAATGACTTTTATCTGATAGTTATATACTAAGCAGTTTTATTTTCTTAGTGGAGGGTCTCAAAAACTAATCCAATGCTCTGTCCCTATGTTCCAGAAACAGAGGGTTCTGTTGCTTGTATAGATGGTCTTTGACTTAGAAGGAGGGTTACGTTCTGATAAATTCATAGACTAAAAATAACATAAGCCAAAAATGCATGTGATACATCTAATGTATCGAACACCTTTTTCTGCAACACAGACCTTTGTAGAGCGTCTGTTGTTTCCCTTTGGGGTCAAGGAGCTGATTCAGAGCTTAGAAGTTAGCATAAAGAATGTCACACTGCTTATGGATAGTCTTGGAAATGTCCAAAACCCAAATGTGAAGTATAGTTTCTACCCAAATGGATATTATTTTCCCACTATCACAGAAGATGCAGGGGAAATGATTAAGTTATTGGATTCCAAGGCAAGAGAAAAGATGAAGTTTTTCTTTCATAGCCCTGACTTCCACTGACTGATTGAAAAAATACAGTACAAGATGGCAACTGAGTTATACACCTAATTATTTTAAGTTCCATTTACTGATACTTCATGTTCCTCAAAGAGCATCCTGACTTGTGGGTACTGTGTGTCACAACAGGCTTATGAGTCTCTCTTTTGGTACTTAAGATGCTTCTATGAAGGTCTATTAAATCCATACTGTTAGGTTTATGTTAAGTAACTGTGGGCTATGTTAACAAGGAATTGAAGTGCTCTCTCTCTCTTTCAAAGACAATAGCTCCTGGATAGTGTTATAATAAATACCTGAATATAATAAAACCTGAGTTGCTATAAGCCTTGATTATGCCTTCACTCAGTCATCCGAAATAAAGTTCTATCTCTGTATGGACACCACTTATAGTAAAAACTCAACTTATCATAATTGATTTAGTACCATTCATTCCATTTGAACAATTAGGGTTTCACGATGATTTATTTTAAGCACACCTACTTAAAATAAATGCCTTTTACAAAACCAAACAAAAAAGATCTTGTAAAACGTGATTGGAGAGGCTCAGTTGGTAAAGTGTTGGTTTTGCAAGTACGAGGATCCAAATTGGATCCATAGAACCCATGTAAAAGAAGCCAGTCATGATGGCGTGTAACTGAAATCCCAGCACTGAAGAGGGACAAATAGGTCCTGGGGGTCTCTGGCCAGCCAGCCTAGCCTACTTTGGCATGCTTCAGGCCAGTGAGAGACCCTATCTCAAAAAGCAAAAGTAAAAAAGATCAAAAACATCCCTCAAATACCAAGGTGAATGCCATCTGAGGAGTGGCATCTGAGGTTGTCCTTCAGCCTACATACACACGACTATGCATACAAATATACATATATGCATACACACGTATACATAAATGGTTTCAATAAGAAAAACTGTTCAGATTGCTAAAAAGCCTTTTGCTACATGTGAAATTAAAGCAGGAAACCATAAGCAAAATGGAAAATGCTCATTTTCACAGTTCAAGAAAAGGAAGCATAGATGCCATTTCTAGGACACTTCAAGATGAGTAAGGAGTATAGGTAGTTGGTTTAAATATTTGTTTTAATCCTGACAAGATCACTGGTTTTTAATATTTATAATATAACTATAATGCTTAGAGCTCATATCATTCATGTAATTTAATATTTTTTTCTCGTGACATTACTAGGCTTTAATTTCAGCAATGGCAAGAATTCAAAATCACATTTAGGTTATCATTAGTAATGGGACACAAGGCTGATGCTTGTTCAAGTGCCTTGTGCACACATCTCATTTCAACTTCAAAGCATTTTTAACTACCAAGACACAATCCACAGTGTGCTTTGTGCATTTGCACAGAATATTATTAGCTCATGGCTGGCTACTTGAAAGTAATATGCTGTAAGGCAATTAAAGGTAAAGTACTCTACCCGTGCAACAGCTGTAAAGGGTCTCTTTGAAAATTTCAAGACAGTCAAAGTCAATGAAAACTGAACCATAAACTGTTATAAAATGCCACTGTCTTCCTTTCTAGCCACATATCACTAGGTAGCAGTTGCCTGAATTGCAATTTTCCATTTTTCTTAGATGTCATAGCAAAAGCATGCTTTTATGCCTAAAAGGATAAAAACCTCCAAGTGTCATGTTCCACTAATCATTAGCTGACAAACAAACAAAATAACCACAGATGCCTTGTTCTAAGTGGTACCCAGGTATCTGAGGGCTCATTTCCCAGTGACAGGCTGAAGAAATCGGAAGACAGGTGGACAGCTGAACAGGAGATGGAATACTGCAAGGGCGAGCAAACGCTTGCAAAAGAAATAGTCTAGACACCAAGGGGAGCATTCATCAAGAAACAATTATGTTATTTCATGTTAATGCGAGGAAAGGAAATACTTGTCAATGGATATATCCCAAACTGCCCCTGGAGAAAGCCGACAGAGTACCTGAGGCTATATCAGAAATCTAATTGAGAAATAACGAACATTACTTCTCACACTCTTACACATGCATGAAAATGGCTGCGGGTTGCAGTTAGAATAGGATTATTGCTGTGCTGTTGATTCTCAACACAATTCAACAATAGAATAACAAAAATTCATGACAAAAAATAAATAGGCTCATTATCAAAATACCACCCACCAAACTCAAGAAGAGAGCAGTCTGTCCCTTGAGTAATAAACCAGCTACAACAAGATCATTCCTGGGGAATATGTGAATGGCTGCTTGGTATTCACAATAGAGCACTGGTTAATAGAATTCAGGAGGCTGCTGCAGATTTTCAGACATCTGAGTAATTTTCATCTGCATGATTACAGCACGGTGAGGGGCTCCTCTGACAATACAGAGGTGGTTCGCTTCTTATCTGTAATATGAAAGTTTGGAAGTCATTCCTCATTCCATTATTTCAGGATTAACTTTTTCACCACAGATACAGGCAGACACACAATTCCTTCTCTCTCTGAATATGATGGGTAGCTCAGCCCTTGACAGTGGACTTTCTCCACCATGAAAGCACTGTGGCAAACAAACTCAGCAGGGACACAAATCAAAGTACACCTGTGGCTTTAACCCTGCAAACTGGCACACCAGTGAGGTGCTTTTTGGGATGTTAGCTAAAGAATGAAGACATACAGTAATTTAAATATTTGGATCATCCTAAACCATTTTTTTCAGCAATAATAATCATGACTCTACAAGAAAAGTTTTCATAACATAAAAAACAGTCAAATGTGCTTATCTTCTCTGCAGGTTGTCTATGTCCATACTCCCATTCCCTAGTGTTATTTAGGATCACATTGTCTCTTCTTTCTCCCTATTCTTGAGATTATCTCAATTGTCAATTCCAACTCTTTCCAACCAATGCCCCATGACATATTAAAAATGGTTACTGAGCACTGCCAAAGCATGATCCTTGGTGCTAAGACCAGATTCTAGACATACAATGTTCAGTAAAATGGCTCTTAAAATATAGCCACCTTTTACTTCCCTTTTTCTCTTTTTCTTATTTAAATGAAAGTAAGAATTACAAATGCATTTATGTCATCAAAACTCTAATCAGGTTTTTGAGGGGAAACACAGTTTTCTTTTATAAATCTATAAATCTCTGAACACAATTACAATAATTGGTGTATTAAAGGGGAATAAAACCAGAAAGCATCTTAGATTGCAAAGTCTTGTGATTATAATAAAGGAAGCAACATCTTTATGATTTCTAAGACAAATATAGATCCTATCATTTATCTGTCTGTGTGTCATCTATTATCTATCAATTATGTCTATATTTATCCATTATGTGTCATAATCTCTATAGATTACCTATGGTCTGTTATCATCTCTGCATCTGTCTATCATCTGTCTGTAATCTATCATCCATCTATCTATCATCTATCTGTCTATCACCAATATGCCATCATCTCTATATACGTCATCTATCCATGTCTACCTACCTATCATTTGTCTGTACATCTATCATCTATCTATCTATCTATCTATCTATCTATCTATCTATC
>NW_008341807.1:1091645-1099290 GCF_000622305.1 Nannospalax galili
TCTATCTATCTATCATCCATCATTTATTGTCTATCTACCTATCATCTATCCATCTATCATTCATCTATCAATCTATCTATCTACTATCTATCTATCTATCTATCTATCGTCTATCTACCTATCATCTATCCAACTATCTACCTATTCAAGTGCATGATATAACTTACAAAGAAAGAGAATTGTTTCTCAAAATCATTCATAGACATTAGCCTCAATACTTCTTGATGACATAACTTACATGTGACCAATAACTCAGATATAATCTTTGGCTTTGGCATAATGATGTGAGAAAGAGAAAACAAAAAGTCCACTTAAAGAGGACACAATGCTGCAAAATCAGGATGCGAATAAGCAAAGCCAGCTGCTCACCTTGGTGGACTTCCAGCTAACTCCACGGCAGTCTCTCTGTTAGAGAAAAAGAAGACAAGCATGAGTAAGCTCATTGTGGTAATATACAAATTAATCCCACAATCAGATGCACAAGGTATGTGTTAAGAAGACACAGCACACGTAGGCGACTAATCAGCTCTGATTAATTTCCATAAACATTTCAATGGTTACTTTCAAGAGAAAGTTTATGCGTATGTGATGTAACTGTCTCTGCTTCCTGGTGGTAGAATTTAACTGAGATCAAAACACTAAAATGTAAAGATGCACAACATCTTTAATTTTTATTTTTTACACATTTTCCAGAAGGAAAATGTGTAAAAAATAAAACCCAAAACCACATTTCAGATATTCACAGTGAAATGAAAAAAAAACTTCAATGTGTTTCCCAGAGTCGTTTAGGAGCAGAGTCCTTTGGAAATATTTCCACACGTTGATCTTGGTCATTTGAGGTTTAGGAAGAAACATGAACAGTGCAAAACCCAATTCTTTTAGCAATAAGTTACTGTTTGTGCTTTTCCTTTTCTTTTGTTTATATTATGATGTTTAACTCTTTAGGACTGCCAAAGATTCAGTACAATGATTCAAATGGTACAAAAGAAAATGACTAACTCAACAGGCTGTGTAGTATGTTAACGAAAATGACCAGTTTAATTTGAAGACTTTTTCCTTCTTGCCACATCATGTGTTTCAGTCATAGACACGTTCTTATAAACGATGGGGGACAGAAGCTTTATGCTGATCTATTTTAGCAGTAAAAGAGGGCTCAACTTTAAACTAAGGGATTGAGTTATGAATTCTTTTTAGGGTCATATAATCTTTTGAGGGTTCTCATGAAAGATATGAATACTTTATAAAGAAAAAAATCAATGCACATATAAACAGAAAATGTGGTACACAATCACAGATGGTCCATGGATTTCTAAGATTCATGTTTCAACAGTGGTTAGGAGCCCCATCCTTATGCTAGTATTTCCTTTAGTCACTTCGACAATCTAAATAAAGAACTGTGTGTACTCCAGCGCCTTCTTTGGCTGCGCAGCTTCTAGAACTGTCTCTTGATACTGATTGCCTGTGATATTATCTGACTATGGTAGAAAAGTGGTGATTCTCACGGAACCATACTCTGTTTGAAAAGAAAAATGATTTAAGTTTAGCTCCCACAGACACGTTCATTTCCAGTAATCATATAATAGTAAGCCTTCAGGTTTTATTGCTGTAAAAATTGCCTTTGGGGAGAAGTTTCCATTCCTTCAGCAAAACTGCCACTGAGGGCATTGTGCATTACCACACTGTGGAGTGCTTCACACACCCATCTATCTTTTATGTTTATTTTTTAATGTGTGTGTGTGTGTGTGTGTGTGTGTGTGCACGCGCACGCGCTGTGGGTGGTGTATGTGCACATATGTCTAGTGTAAGAATCTATGTGCTGGGGGATGATGCTGGGGCCTGTTCTGTCATTCTCTCTCTGTCTTAGTCCCTTGAGACAAGGTCTGCTACTTGAACCTGGTACTGTGTTGGTGGCCGAAAAGCCCCAATGATAGTCCTGTCTTCATGGCACAATTGGCTGGGGTTACGTTAACCCTGTCCAGCTTTTTGTGTGGGTACTGGGATCTGAACTCACGGTTTCCTTTTGCGTGCGAAATGCACCATCTCTCCAGTCTCATGGTTATTCCCTTTAAGAATTTAGTATCTATATAAGAAGTTTCTCTTTCCAAACAGAATCTGCACCTATAGGTTGCCCAACTAAGTATCTGTGGGCAATCCATCTAAGATTTCTTTTACAACACTTAGTGCATTACAAGTACATTTAAGCGTTTATTTTATTATTTATCACTTATCCACTTACACTAACGTATACTAGTACTTAATAAATATCAGTTCAGTTTGTTGGGATTGTCTTAATGAGCTCGTCTGGTCTTCTTGCTGACTTGGAGCATTAGATTTGTGTTTCAAGGTAGTTCATAGTACCAACAGCAGCCTAGCATGGAGGCACAGTATAGGCATCTTTCTTTTGAACCTTTTAGACAGTTACTTTGGCTTTTGGAATTACACATTTTCTAATATTATAAATCACTTGATAGCTTTCAAAAATACATTGTTCACACATTACAATAAACCAATCAACCTTGGCATTTTGGACTAGATAATTTTTGGTTGTGCATATTGGGTAATGTCCTGGGAAGTTCCTGTGGTGTGGATCTGCAGTGTCCCCCAAGAGTCTTATTTATGAAAGATTTGGATTGCACCTTGCAGACACAGTCATTGAGAAATGACTAGATCATGAAGACTGTAATGTACCCAATGTATGAACCCATTAATGGAGTCATTGTACCATGACCCTGTTGAGAGGTGGTAGAACCTAGGGGGTGGGATTAGTTGGAAGAAGCAGGTCACTGGGGGCATGTCCTGGAATGATATATGTTGTCTTTCCTCCTCCTCCTCCTCCTCCTCCATCTTCCACCTCTTCCTCCTCCTCCTCTTCTTTCTCCTCCTTGTCCTCCTCCTCCTTCTCCTCCTCTTCGTCGTCGTCCTCCTCCTGCTCTTCCTCCTCCTCCTCTCTTGTCCTCCTATCTCTATTTCTCTTTGATTTCCAGTTGCCATGGGGTGAGCAGCTCTGCTCCATCCTACCTTCTCTGGCAGGATGTTTTGCCTTTCCTAAGGCTTAAAGTGATGAAGGCAGCTAACCTAAAGAGCTAAAACCTTTGAAACCCTGAGTCAAAATAAACCATTCCTCCTTTAAATGCTCTCTCAGGAATTTTGACACAGTGATGAAAATTTGGTAAGCATGGCATCATGGGATGCTTAGGAGCTTCCGTGTTTAGTCTCTAAACACCAGCAGCATCTGGCCATCCCCTACTCTGTTGTGACTACTAAAACTATCTTCAGAGAATGCTAAATGTCCACTGGGGACAAAACTGCCCCTACATACAATCATTCTGTAATAATAAAATAAGTACCCACAATTAACCTCTGCTTTAAATGCTGACTAGGTGAAGCAATGCTCCCTAGTCCCATGGCGACTAGAGACTGAGCCCTCCTAATAACGCCTGCACTGCTTTGGCTCCTCCCACTTAAGTTTTCATGACCATAGAGAAGGTTGGTTCCCCCACCTACGGATACAGTGGTATCATTCTAAGTTTTACGTTTGATTAACCAACATAAAACTAGTGACTATTGCTGTGGAAATGTTCTTGTTTCTGTGAGAACTAAGTTGGATGCTTTGGGAAGACCAAAGATGACAAGGCACTTAAGAAAGTTGATGTGGAATTAGATCTATGGGTAAGAGAATTCTAAATAGTGGGGAAAACACAATTTTCACAAGGGTCTTTAAGTTCTTGTTTCTTTCAAAATATAAGCTGTAAATTCCAAACAGTGAATTATTGGGTAGATTTATGCATACAAGACAAAACGAAGTTCACGCATCACACCTCTAATGTCGAGGAAAAGGGGATGGGCTTGTCTCTGCTACGTACAGCAGGTGCTGGGGAAAGTGACCTTCATCAATAGCAAGTCCTAGCTGAAGAAAATCACATTTTACACCACCGTGTCTTGAAAACCTTACATTAGAATTACAGACAGTACTTGATGTCCATAATTGCTAACAATCTGATAATTCTATTGAGCCTATAAACACAGCATTCAGGAGGCTGGGGAAGGAGGACCAATAATTGGAGTCCAGCCTGGGTTAAATAGCAAGATCCTGTCTCAAAAATAAACAAGTAGGCCAATCACAATAGAACCACTGTATCAGGCTGCAGCAATGCAACCGAGATTGATCAATCACTCACTATTGTTGTGATTGCTACATTTCTACATGGGACAAAACTGCTTTTACAACCATTCTGCTAGAATAAAAGACGTGCCCATAATTAACCTCTGCTTCAAAAGCAGAGGAAACACCAGGCCTCTAAAATGAGAATTTTTCATTTTTAACCCATTTACTACTGCTAACAAATCATCTGAATTATTCATACATTTCCAGGAATTTATAGCTTTTATAAATAAACCCTTGAGAGAAATAAATTTAGTGGATTATAGCAAACTGCTTCTAGATAATTTTCCTCTATAAGCCTGGTGAGGGAATTTTTTAAAGGTGTTACACAGACCATGAACTTCCCAATGAACCATCATAGTTCTGTCTGTCATTAGCATAGCTTCATCAGTGCCACTCACTAATACTTATTAATCTAACATATTATGCACTTACTATATTCACAACATGACGAATTTAGAGCCTGATCCTTCTTCGAAGGGTTTACACTCAGGGAAAAGATAATATATAATGCACAAAGTGATGCTGATTTCTGTTGTTCTACTATCAAAAGTGTCTCAGTTACTTTTCTTGTTTCTGTGATAAAAATATCTTGACAAAAGCCACTTAAGGAAAGAAGGGTGTATATGGACATGGACTCACAGTGTGAGGTACAGTCCATCATGGTTGGGGAAGTTATGGCAGCACAAGCTTGGGGCAGCTGGTCCCATTGCATCCATAGCCAGGAAGTAGAGAGCTATGAATGCTGGTGCTCAGGGAGCTTCCTTCTGCCAGACCCAAAGCCAGGGGTCAACTTTCTTTAGAGCTGATTATCCCACCTCAATTAACTTAATCTAGATAATCCCTCACAAGCATGCCCAGGGGCTAGCCTTATTTCAATCCCTCACAAGCCTGGAGGCTTGTCTGCTGGGTGGTTCCAGATCTGTCAAGTTGACAGTCAACATTAACTATCACAAAAAGCAAGTTCCTTAAAGTCAGGGATCATGTCACATTCAAAATTTTGACTATGTGATGCCTTTGAACCAGACTCAATAACTGTGAATGTAACAGATGTGTGGAACATTTTCTACCTGGAAGTAACTCTAGCTTCAACTCCTTTTTAGATGACTGTTGTTAGAGGGCCAGGAATACAGAAGGTCATAAATGGCCCAAACTTAGAGATTAAGAGTCTGCACAAGGCTGGTGCTTGGACATGACTCCTATATTAAACTTCACCCACTCAGGGCTCAGGGACCATCACGAAAGATGGGCCAGAAAGATTGAAAGAGCCAGGGAGGAGGTGCATGACCATAGGGAAACAGAGTCCTACAAGCTCTTGGGACCCTGCTCATATGATCCCATGGCAATGGTGTGAGCATACACAAGTCCCATGCACACTCAGACAGACAAAACCCCAGCATAGAACTGGGGAAATGAAAAGCATACCCCAATCTTAGCTGAAGAAATATTGGCAACTATTACTGCTAGGTGAGGAAGAAATAATCTTCCTAAAACAAGGGATTCTAGATAGGCTGACTAGCCCTTAGTGGATAGACTTGCACTGGGGAATGTCTGGGGTCACTGACTTGACAGAGTGGGGCTTAACAAATGACAGAGTATATGGTTCCAGTGGGGGAGGGAGGCTATGGGAGGTTGCCAGTGGGGATGGGGATATAAAGATGATTAAGATGGTTTTAGTTGTTAAATGAAAATAAAATAAAATAAAAAATTAAACAGGCTGTTGTTAGGTAAGGTGGTATTCGGAATTTAACGACACTGACTTACTGTACTTCCTTATCATTTCCAAGTTAATCTGATTTCTTAGAAGGGCGAAAACATTAAAAATTGAATGAAAACAATGATGAGAGAAATGACATACCCATGGGACAGTCTAAGAAAGAGAATTGAACCAGGGGCTAAGAAGTAGACTAACTGGGCAGAGGGTGTGTGTTTCTGACGGACTTAGGTCATGCCCTTGACCTCATGAAGGCCTCTGCATCCTGGGATACACTAAGAATTCTGCCTCTTTGACCTGAGGTTGCTGATCAACCTGAACAAACAGGAAAACCCTTTGAAAGTTCAACTTTACCAAAAGGAAAAAAAAAAGTACTAGGAAGAAAGAATATTTTTCAATAACAGACAATGGTCCCAAGTGTATTACACAGTTTTTATAGATTATTTAGCATTCCCTTAAAGATAAAAAGCTTTCGATTTTAAAGATGTAGTACTTTGTCAGTGGTACCAGCTTTGATCAGCTGTCTGAAAGAACATTCTCCCTCGTCATTTCCCATCCTTCCCCATTCCTCAACTGTGCAAACAGTTCTTTTTTTAGGAGGCGCTGAAGTCGGAGCTCACCATCTATTTCTGTGCGGCTTGCCAGTTTCCAAAATTAGCTGGCAACTATAAAGCAGTGGACATGACCCCCTGTGAGCTGTGTGTCAGCGCGATATTTTTTTTCAGAACTGGACTATTTCCCTCCAATGGTAGCTTTGAATGTTTCAAAAGTACAAGACCTTATTTTTTTGAATGCTGAAATATATTTAATTTTTATGACTTATTCTGTACATGGCTTCGTGTTCTACTTGTAGAAGGAGTAAGGTTTTCTTTAGTTTAATGAAAGGTGAAAGCATTATTATCAAGCAGACCTCGCTTTCTCTCCTTTGCCCTCCCTCTCACCTTCTTCCCTCTCTTCCTTCATTCTTCTCTCCCTCTCTCCAGCGTTCTTCTTCCCTTCCTTTTCCCTCCCTCCCTCCCTCCATCCCTCCGTCCCTCCGTCCCTCCCTCTCTCCCTCTTTCCTCATTGTTTCTCCCTCTTTCTTCCCCTCCTTTTCCTTCTCTCCCCTGCTTCTGTTCCCTCCCACCCACTCAGCTTGAGACAAGCTGTGACCCTTGAAAGTTGGATCTGTTTCCAAAAATCACATAGACAAGAAGCTAGCTTAAGGCACCATTATGAAACCATGTGTTGATTGAAGACAGTTAATTTCTTTTCTTACACGGTGACCCTTAGCTCTGAGAAATTCAAAAGAACTCAGACATTTCTATTTCTTCCTTGTTCAGTAAAACCTAGAAACCCTGCTCAGCCCACTTGGTAATTAAAAGTACCAGACTGGTGGAACTAACCTTGGGTGTTTAACAGTCATACTTTGAGACTTATGCTAATCTGGTCAGAGTGACTTAAAGGGCAGTTTTTCTTCCTTGCCCTCCAAGGTCAACTAAGTTCCAGGGGACTATGGGGCATCTCTCAAAATGACCTGTAATTGTGGTGGGTAACCTGTCCTCTTGATCAAGGAGGCTGAGGAGACCCCAGGAGATGGACTTGATCCAGTGTCCTGTCTACATAGAGGAGGGTCAACATAGAGGAATTATTTCCTCCATTCTTCCAAGCGAAGCCAACCATGGTTGAGCAGAACCTTTGACTTATCTTCTCATAGGTGGAACTGGTAAAAGAAAGGAGCCAGGGGCTCCTCCCAAGCCCATGTGACCCCCTGAGGAACAGATCCACCA
>NW_008341807.1:1099368-1101540 GCF_000622305.1 Nannospalax galili
ATCCGTATAATTCTTTAAGAGTCTATGTGTATAGCTAAAGGCTACATAACAAGAAACAATGCCAGACAGGAGACACCTTCCTTTGAGTTGTTGGCCAGGGTGGCCCGTGAGACTCCCAGACATAGAAATGGGAAAGTTATTTTTCATTTCTTTTCTTATTCTCTTTATTTGAGTTATTTTAAAGTTCTTTTGAACTTTCACAACTTTCACTCCCATGATTCAAATGTGTGCATGTATATGTCTGCACAAATAGGACTGCTTCTCACATGATGAGACCTACAGTTATGCACGTATACAAGTAACTGACCATATAGACTAGGTGCTATAGTTAGTGTCAGTTGTCAGCAACATGCTTGGGAATGGGGAACCTCAGCTGAGGGATTTCCACCATCAGACTGTCTCATGGGCATGTCTTTGGGACATGTTCTTGATTGCTGGTGGATGTAGGAAGATCCAGCCCACAGTGGATGGTGTCATCCCTGGACAGGCAGTCCTGGGCTATATAAGAAAAGTAGCTGGGCAAACCAGAGGGAACCGAGGCAATGAGCAGCACTCCACAGATTCTGCTCCAGTTCCTGGTTCCAGGTTTCCGCTTGAGTTCCTGATTATCCTTCGTGAAAGATGAGATACCCTTTCCCCAAAGTTCGTTTTGGTTTTGGTGTCTATCACGGCAACAGAGAAACCAAACTAGAACACTGGAATTTTATTTAATTAACCCACCAACGCTGTAGGCCATCTTCAGGGTCCATTCACATAATCTTAACACAGGAGTCACGAAGTGCTTGGCTGTCACTAAACTATGGACGAGATGACAATAGATGAGACAAAAAATACTGTCCATTTAGTAAGGGTGAGAATCTGAAATGAGCTCAAGTATTGAGGTTGCAAAGCCTACACTTTAAATCATGATGACATTCTGCATCTCAGTATACAGAAGCCACAGTCACCTCTCTCTCTCCCTCTCTCTCTCTCTCTCTCTTTCTCACACCCACACCCACACCCCCCCCACACCCACATATCCTGGGTTCTGTGCTATCACAGTGACTAAAAACAAGTGTTGTAGCTGTGTCTCAGTTGGGAGAGTGCTTGCCAGCATGGAGGAAGTCCTGGGCTATAGCCCCAGCACCACATAATACAGGTATGTAATCCTAGCACTCAAGAGGGAGGGGGATCAGAAGTTCAGTGACATTCTCAGTTACATAATGGCTGCCCTGAGATATATAAGGTCCTGTCTCACAAAAACAGACAAGAGAAACGATGCTTCACTCTATGGGAATTTATATGCTAAATGGGAGGCAGCAAAGCAGACACACAGTATTTATTATTATTTTACATAGTAGTTGTTATGATAGAAAGTAAAAGTAGGGGTAGTGGAAGGAGCTATATAGTTTTATATGGGATGGTCCTAGACTGCCTCTTTGAGGCTGTAAGTCAGTAAGTACAGGAATGCCTTAATGCAGCCACCTCCACTCTGCAATAGTTTTGTCAACTTGATGCAAACCTAGACATACCTGAGAAGAGGAAATCTCAATTGAGGAATTTCCTCCATCAGATTGGCTTGTGTCTGTGTCTGTGGGGGCATTTTCTTGATTGCTAATTGATGTAAGAGGGCCCAGCCTACTGTGGGTAGTACCATCTCTGGGCACGTGGGCCTGTGCTGTATAAGAGAGGTAGGTGAGGAAGCCAGGGGGCCAAACCAGTACGCAGCACTCCTTCATGGTCTGTGCTTGTTTCACCTCCAGGTTCTGTGTTCCTGCCTTGTGTTCCTGCCTTGACTTCTCTCAGTGATGAATGGGATTTTTAAGATGAAATAAACCCTCTCCTCCCAAGTTGCTTGTGTTTGTGGTGTTTATTACAGCAAAAGGAAATCAAACTACAATATACCTCTATGCTTGTTTTTATGCCTGATTCTTTCCTTATCACTATTGCATTTCCTTCTTCTTTCCAGGGTCCTTTCCTGGAGTATGTGCCTGAAGCCCACACTAGGAAGAATTGGTGTGGTTGAAGGAAATTGAAAAATAAATAAATAAATAAATAAATAAATAAATAAATAAATGAAAAAAGAAAAACTTATGAAACAATCTCTTAAGAAATAGATGAACAACAAATAAAGGTTAAAAAAATGTTTGAGGAGGAGGCTGGAGAGATGGCTCAGTGGTTGAGAGCCCTGGT
>NW_008341807.1:1102724-1194616 GCF_000622305.1 Nannospalax galili
CAAACCCCACAGGCTAGCCTGCCCCTGTGTATTCAAAATGCTACAAATGACAAGAGACCAGATCCTTGAGAAACTCAGCAAGCCATTTTGGAAACTATAGGCTTCCTCAAGAGCTGTTGCACACTCGTACAGAGGTAGCCTCTCCAATGCACGCCTGTGCATAGTGAACGCACAGTGAGCCAGGCACATCCACAGTGTTCCTGCTTCCATCAGCTTTGCCCAGGGGCCAGGCAGGGAGATGCATCTTTCAATAGCTCACAGTTTAAAAACAAGAGTCTGGAGGTAGTGTTCTTCTTTATATCACCCAATTCACTTTTGGGATTGAACTGTCTGATCAATACCCAGACAAGCCCCAGGCCCAGACCTGCTGAGAGTCACTACCATGGAACTTCCATCCACCAAATCCCTCAGAACACTTGAAGAATGGCCAGGGTAAGGTTTAGAGCTAGTAGCTAGCCTTTGATAGTAAGCAGGCACACTCAGATTTGTCAGAAGAGAAGACACAGCTACAATGAATGGAATCTAATCTGCAATCTGTCCAGTTTCCTTCTGATAGTCTTTTCCTTTAGGAAATCCTCTTTGGAGACATTGCTTAAGATTTTATTTGGCTCGAGCCTTATTCATGATATTTTAGTATTCTTTGTATGACACAGCCGCAAATGCCTGCCATTTTCTGTGTCCTTGGGCTCAAGTGCCTTGAAAATCAAACTGTTGAAGGTTTCTCTTCATCAGCTCTGCAAAGAGCCCATCTGGCCTGACTGTGGTACGTAAAGGAGGCCACTGTTCAAAGGGCACTCCTGTCCCTGCCGTCACTTTGACGTGGCATTAACGGCTTTTGTTTTCTTTTCTTTCACATATGTCATCTCAGGAACCTTCCTTGGAAGAGGAGCCTGTGTGCAGCATAGCTGGTGGCGCTGTGAGGTAGAGAAGGCCTCCACACACCCTTGGGGAAGTGTACTAATGATCATACGCTCAGTCCCCGGTAATTGGGAATGAACTGTTAAGTAATGTGATCTATTAGTGATCACGTAGATCTGAAATGAAAAGGAAACACAAATCTCTCTCTCTCTCTCTCTCTCTCTCTCTCTCTCACACACACACACACACACACACACACACACAGAGTGGGGGAGGAAATACACAAATAAGGCTATTAGTTACTTTTCTCCTTGTGACAAAATACAGACGCAACTTAAGGAAGAAAGGAGTGTTTTCTACAGGCTCAGTTTGAAGAGCTAACGTGCGTTCTGGTAGGAAGGGGCAGTGGTAGGCATGTGAGGTGGCTGGTTATACTGCAGTCAGGAAGCAGAGAGAGACGAATGGTGCTACACAGCCTGCTTTCTCTTTTTATCTTTTCTATTTTGTTTGGGATCGAGGTCTGTAGGATGGCGCCACCCATATTCAGGGTGTCTTCTTTCCCCATTTAAACTTCTCTGGAAACACCCTCAGAAACATATCCAGAGTGTGTCTTTTGGGACATTCTAACCCCGTCAAGTTGATATTCAAAATTTAACCAGCAGAGGCTATATGCACATGGGGTTGTGTTGTTGCTTGGTTTGCAGTGGTGGGGATTAATATGGAGCCTCAGTTATGCAAGGCAAATAGCTGTGTCCATTGCTCATTTTGTATGGGTTTAAGTTTTTTTTAACTTTTAAAAATAATTTTATTTATTATTTTTATTTTATGTGTGTGCATGTATTGCCTGCATGTAGGTAAGTGCACCCGTGTTGTGCAATGCCCACGGAGGACAGAAGAGGCTGTCGGATCCCTTGGAACTGGAGTTATGGACAGTTGTCAGCTGCCATGTGGGTGCTGGGATTTGAACCTGGGTCTTCTGCAAGAACAACCAGTGTTCTTAACCACTGAGCCATCTCTCTACCTCCTAAGTTTTTTTTTAATAGAGTAAAATTTCTCCAAAACAAAGAAACAAATGCACATTTTCTAAAAGGGGAACAGGATCAGTTTCTTCAAAGAACTCAGGTTTTAATACTGCTGGATTTTTGTGTGTTTGTGTACAAATCTATATAAAAATTCATGTGTTTCTTCAAAGAAAAAATGCTGAATTAAATATTAAGCAAAATAAGTTTTCTTTGATAAATTAGTTAAAAGAATGCCTCTTTTATAATAATGATCTTTTTTTTGTTGTTGTTAGTTCCCAGAGACATAATGCTATCAATGAGTACTCTTTTGTTTCTGAGTTCTGGCTTATTTTTTTAATTTAATTTTTGCAATTTTCATACACTAGAGTTTGGTGGTACTTAGATCCCCTCCCCTCGTCACACCTTCCCCCACTGCCCACTGTCCCCCTCCAGTTTAATGTTCTTCAGTGTGGGTCCATCCACTGGGCCCACCAAGCGTACCATCCCTGCAAGACACTGTCTTTCCCTCACCTGGCAGCCACATAATAGCTGAAAGTTCCTCAGGTTAGCTTAAGATTTCTTACCCACTTTCTCATGTCTATGCTGGGGTTTTGTCTGATTTGAGCTTGCATGAAACTTGTGTGTGCTGTCACCAGTGCTGTGAGTTCATGTGAGTAAATGTCTAGCTGTCTGGAAGATACTGTTTCCTTGTGGTCATCCACCCCCTCTGGCTCTGACAATCTTTCCACCTCCTCTTCCACAATGATCCTGGAACTTAGGATGCAGAAGTTTTAATAGGTGCCCTATTCAGGGATAAGCACTTTGAAGTCTCTTGTTCTCTGCACATTGGCCAATTGTGGGTTTCTGTGTTAGTCACCATCTGCTGAATAAGGAAAATTCTCTGGTGAGAGTTGAGAGATGTACTCATCCTGAGTGTAGAGGTGGTACTGAAGATGTGTCACTTAGGGTTAAGCATCTCATAGATATTTATTCTCTGCATTTGACTAGTTCTGAAACTCTGTAATAGTCTCCATCTGCTGAAAAAAGAAGCTTCTTTGATGAGCGTACACTTGCTTGTGAATATAAGGATGCATATTTAGAATAAAGTAATACATTATGTTGATCAAGCCAGGTGTGGTGGCACACACCTATAGTCTCAGCACTTGGGAGGCAGAGGCAGGCAGATCCCTGGGAGTTCAAGGCCAGCCTGGTCTACAAAGTGAGCTCCAGGCCAGCTGGGGTATAGGAACCCTGTTTCAGAAAGATCCAAAAAGACCAGAAAAAAAAAAAGAAATTATGTTTGTCTAGGGATGTGGCAAAAGCAGTTTTTCTCTAGGATCTATGATCTCTCCAGCCATGTGTATTTGGCTATGTTTACAGTACTACACATGAGTTCCCTTCCATTAGGTGAGCTTTAATTCCAATTAGATAGCTGTGGATTACTCCCAAGACAAAAATGCTAATTCTACACTAATAGCATTAGTTTGCTGTGCCAGCTGTATCATTTATTAAGCTCTATAGCTGGGTAGGACCATTGATTGGTTTTTTCCCTTGACAGTTTTCATAGTGTCCTCTGATACCATGAGAGCCAGTCTTCAGGGAGGAGGCTTCCAGATTGGTACCAACTCAGTTGCACCAAGTCCTGTGCCTGGGGTGTAATCTTCAGCAGTAGGGTCTTACCTTCAAGTTCTTGGAGGAAATCAAGGGCTGTGGCAATAGTCTGTGTTGTTTTGGGAGTCTCTTGGACTGCCCCAACCAACAACTTGAAGGGAGGTTTCTCCTGCCTGGTACTACGTACTCCTAATTAGAGAAAATTATCCCTCTATTTGATAATTTCTGGATCAAAGAGTTAGTAGTCTGTACTGTAATGCTTGATGAACGAATGGCCTAATCCAGCAACAAGTGAGCACTGGTATCAAGTTCCTTAACATTTGCTTATCTGTAGTGTGTGTTGGTCTGTATGAGCTGGAGATAAAGAAAGAACTAAAAATACACAAGCCATTTGTCTATGAGGTAGACCACCTGACGGAGAACACAGCCATAAATACATAGAGTGGATGCATAAGTGTAAGTAGCTAAGTACCACGAAAGGTGTTATCTACTCTGTCCCACCTCTCACTTTCCTTTTCGGTACTGGGGAGTGAACTGACAGCCTTACACATGTGGCTCTGCCACTGAACCACGTCTCAAACTCACTGAACACTTTCTATGAAAAGAAGTTTCGGTGAAACAATTTCAGACAGATTTGATTAGGGTGGTAAACATCAAGTCATGACTGGCAAGGCAGGATCCACTTATCTAGAGGAAGGATATTTTATCTTAGACATATTCACCTCTTCAAGAATCTAAATGGAAGAGCCACTGTCTTGAAGAAGACTCCAAGGTCAATAGGAGCCAATAATGCTTCCCTGTGGTAGAGCTAGCCTGGGCAAGGCTGCTGTGGGTGGAAGACATAGGAGGCATGGAGGAGGGAGAAAGGAAGGGAAGGAGCCTTTTGACAGCCACAGACAAATGCCACTTGGGATAAAGCAACATAATGAAGAAATGAAGAGATATGCTATACAACTCCTGAACTCCTTGGTGTGTTCTAGACTAGCTGTGTTATCTTACTTCCTCCTATCTGATGTTGTGAGGTCCTTGAAGGACACAAACTGGAACTGAGTCCTCACAGACTTACTCGCCTCCAGCGAATGTTTTGAGATAAATGACATAATTATGGCTGGGGACTGGACCAGCTGTGGTGACCTCTGTTACAAGGATAACTCCTCAGAGGGCTTTCTTGGACCCAGGCCTGGCCTCCAATCTGCACTAAGGAAATGGAGCTCAAAAGTTTATTTTTTGCTCTTTCTCTATTAAAAAAACACATCAGAGATAACCCTGACTTTAAGGTAGAGGGCTCATAGCAGCCATCCATAGAAACAAAAAAGAAATAAAGACTGTTTGATGTGAGGAGAAAGCCTCTTTCTTGTTGCTGTTTATTGTTTTACTTTTCAGAGAAGTGCCCACCACATAATAAAATACTCTCCTTCGCTAAAAGCAAACACCCACTTCTTGGGTCAGAGAGATGACTCAAACTCAGTTGGAAATTGCTGTATAAGCCTAGTGACCTGCCCTCAGTTCCCAGAACCCACATTAAGGTGAAAGAAGAGAAACGACTCCACAGACGTTGTCCTCTGACCTCCACATGCATACTGTGGTGCGTGAATGTAACACACATGCATATACACACACGTACACACACCATAATAATAAAAAATACTCATTTAAAGCGTACTTCTTTTTGCTAACATTGCATTCTTTTTTCTAATATCGTTTTCTTTTTTAAAAAACAACTTTCCTACAGTCTTCAAAAAAGGAGAAGGTGCTCTTAGTTGTCACCGTGAGAAGGAGCAACAAGGGGCGGTACACGGTACATGGACCCAGCCCTTGTGAGCACAGAATTGGTATGAGGGAGGGGGACAAGGAGAAGGGAGGGGGGGATCCTTTCATGCATGAGATAATTTTACCCATTTGTAACAACATTACTCTAAGCGTTATCATCAGAGGGGCAGTTAATGTTATTTTATATCCTACAAATTTTCCAAGTTGCTTCTTAGAGGCTGCTGGGTACATTAAACATGGTGTTCATATTACCTCTGAAAAATCAAATGCATGCATTCGGTGTACGCAGTCACAGTGGGTCATGTCCAAGTCTCTCATTGAATCATTTCCATTGTGTCTTTTTTTGCAGTAATGAGAAATTTAAACCAACCCCAGATGAAATCTACAACCTTCAGCACATTCACAGATGACAATTATTTCTCCACAATCACTAAAATAAATAAAATAAACCGAAACGGAATCCACAGTAAAGGAGTTAAATTATAGATAACAGAATATTCACAAACCTATACCTCATCTCATGAATGTGGCACAGTGCCTGCATGCCAGGATTTCTTTAGCCATTGGTGATATTCAGTATATTGCAATTGAGTGCAATTATTGTTAGCTATAATTAAGAACAATTACAGCTTTTATTTCTCTACTTGTTCTTTAAAAGCACATTTGTAATAAAACTTTTTTTAAAGGTGAAGAATATAATTATACATCCTTATAACGTCTCAAATAATTAGTTTGACTAAAGTTTCTTCTAGAACAATTTTCATTTTAACTGTCAGATCTGCCATTTATAGTCAATGGAACATACTTTAAAAAATTCCATCATTAACCTTTTTCACCCCATATAGCGGCATGTGAATTATTGGTGCAAATGAAACGATTCAGTATTTAAATCTCTAGGGGCCATTGTAACCTATAAAGTCTTCTCTACTTATGTTTGTGTGTATACATGCCTGTGTGTGCATGCATGTGCATATATGTGTGCACATGTGTTTTTGAACAAAAGAGAAGTGGTAATTTGTAGAGAATATTTTGTTGGCATGGGGGAAAAGCTGGTTTCATCAGACAGGTGTAGTTTTCTATGTCATATATTATAAAACACTAACCCTCTGTTATCTGCTGCACATTTAAGTAGCAGCAAAGCTAGGAAGTCCCCGGATTGTGACAAGTCTTCCTCTGTTTAGTAACTCACAGAACATGATCAATATCAGCTTAATTGGGAGAGAGAAATGCTGTTTTCCCATAAATTCTGGCTACAACTCAACTCGGCTTCATTCCTGTTTGTCATGTAGTAAATTCCAGAAGGTCAGGGGCTTGATCACCTTTGTGCATCTCTGTCACCGACACCCACAATGAGGAGTGGCTGGAGCACAGTGTCCAATAAATTGAGCATGTTGAGTCCATGGAAAGGGATGGCTTTTTTTTTTTGGTGTATGCCATTTATGCTGGAAATAACTGAAAAATAATCTCCTGAATGACTTTGAACATCAAAGAAAATTTGACAACATGACCCTGGAAATTAAGGATAATCTCACCTGTTATCCAGTTGAATTAGGAGGCCTGGGGAATGGATGATATGAGAAAGTCTGTACACCTTGAGAATGAGTATAAAAGTCCATTACAACCTTGAGCTGAGGTGACCTAATATCTCACCAAACAGTACCCCGATGACAATTAGGCTGAGAAGGGTATATGTGGTTGCATATAGGTGGACAGAAAATGAGTTCATTCACAGGACAGACTATTAGTTGCTGTTACTCAAACACCCTCGATATACACATCCTTAAGTAGATTTGGGTGCAGTTTATAAAGTTTAGCACTTATTTCCTGTCAACCACAAATGACTGTGTGCTACTTTGCGCTAATCACTTTCTTAATACGCCACATACTCTTTTATTCACTACAAGACTATTATGTCCATCTTTCACATGAAGAAACCGAGCCTGGGAGGAATCAAGTAAGTTAGGATCTAAGCATATTAAAATTTAAAACATGGTTAAAACAAGAAAAAAAACATAGCCAATCAAGAGACATCAAAAATAAGACAAGAATCTACAGACATCTCTAAGAATCTTAAATTCAAATCAAGAGGGAACTAAGCAACAAGTTCCACTTTCCAACTTTAGATATAAGCCGATAAGCATATATTTCACTGTTTCTTAGGCACAGAAGGGTTCTTATCTTTACTTTCTTGAGACATGGATCTGCTGTGTAGCTCAGACTGGTCTCAAACCCTCCGTCTTCCTGCCTCAGATTCCTAAGTGCTTAGAGCATAGGCTAGGCACAAATATTTCCAAGTAGTAGATCTGTGTGTCTCGAGAGTTTTAAGATCAGAAATGTGGTAAAATTGTATTTCTGAGGATGGAGTAAGCAGTTTGGGTTCATTTAAATTCTTGGTTATCCACCATTTTCAAATGCACAAGAAGATATGGACATGGGCATCATGTAGCTCTGACTGTACCAGAAATAATCTACATGTCCACAAATAAAGTAACGTTGAAATTAACTTGCTATGAATATTTTGCATCATCTATGGAATTGTTAAAAAGAATGACATAGACTTACTTCAATGGTGTAAAATGAACAGCATTAAAGGTGGGTGAATAAAACCGGGTGTCATAAAGTAATGCAGTTTACCTGAAGGATGTTAAGTTTTAAAAGCAGAAAACAGAACAAGACAATCCGTGAATAGATCTGAGTTTGAACATGGACAACAGTAGCCTGGTGAAGTGGTGACTTCAGTGGAGAAGCACTTGGCAACCTGTGCCCATCATCTGCCTCCTATTCACGGCACTCAGCAATAAGAATGCTCTTACTCACTGTGTGTTTGGCTAGACAGTGAATTGCACAAAGGTGGGCATGGCTTGGGTATCCATAGGCCCCTGAAAGGGCACAGTGAGCCGGCTGTCTCCTATACACTGTGTATGACCTGCCCTCCAGGAAATCTTAGGAAGGGCCCAAGGCCAGGGTGTAGATGAATGTCCATCATGTCAACGTGCAGTCCTGTTCTATCTTCCAGGTACCCTTTAGTAAGAGCCACTGGGAGCTTTGTGGGGTGTATGGGTGTTATTAGTTACTTTTCTAGTTGCTGTATAAAATACCCAATGAAATCAACATAAGGGAAAAAAGAGTTTAAGAAATGACAGTCCATCATGTGGGGAAGGCATGGCAAGAGGAGGCTGAGGCAGCTGGTCACAGTATCTATAGTCAGGAAGCTATGAACTGGCACTCATCCTTTTATTAAGTCTGGGGCATCAGCCCATGGGATCATGCTGCCCACATTCGGGTGAGTTTTCCTTCCTTAGTTAAACCTCCCTGGAAATACCCTCACAGACACGCCCAAAGATGAGTCTCCTGGATGATTCTAAAGCCAGTCAAGGTAATGGTCAAGATTAACCATCTCAATGAGCTGTCCAGTAGAGTGGTCACCTACCACCATAGAGCTCTTCCAGAAACAAAGGCAGTTTGTATAAAACCTCATTTGACTTGTTCAGAATGGCCTAACAGCACACAGCTAGAACACAGAAATATGTTCCAAGCTAATCATAATACACTGACTCCTATTAGTTACCCTCAATAAACTTTCCTGTTTAAAGTAACCCACGGAGGGCTTTACTTCTCCATATGGAATATGATAGACCTCTTCTTTATTTAAGTTTGCATTTTCATAAATTGGGTCTGTTTGCTGGAAAGTCACCAAAAACAGAATCTTCACAGTAACAGTGATGTAGAACTAAACAGGTGTTTTTGTTAATAAAAGCCAAGTCCTCAGTGACAAAAGCACCCTGGGATATTCAGGCAGTGTTTGTTCTCACACATCTGCTCTCCTGAAAGTAGAAGCATTTGTGTTTTTAAGACAGTGGACTAGTGGAACTCTATTATCTCACAAACACCACCAAAAAGTTGTAAGAAAATTTCATGCAAAGGGACCAATCTAAGGCAGCACTTCAGTGGTATGTATACAGAATTTAATTGATGTGTGTTTGCATGTGTGTGTGCGTGTTCATGTGTGTGAGTGGGTGTGTGCATATACCATGGCATGTGTGTTTGGAGGTCGGAGGACAACCTCTTGGGTTTTGGTTCTTGCACTCCACTTTGCTTGGGCCAGGGTCTCACTTTGCTTACCACTATGTAACCCAGGCTGGCTTGCCCATAAGCTTCCAGGAATTTGCCTGTCTCCATTTCCCATATAGGAGCACTGGGCTTACAGATATGTACTACCACATGCAGATTATGTGGGGTCTGAAGATCTGAACTCAGGCCCTCATGGTTGCTCAGCAAGTGCCTGTGTCACTGAGTCGCTTCCTCAATCTATGTCACATAGCTCAAATGCACACTGCAGGGTCCTCTTTTGAAATTAGCAAATGATAGTGAAGGACTTCAAAGAAGTTCCCGCTTTCTTCTCACTTCCTTAATCTGCTAGACCACTTCTCTAGGCTAAAATTTCCCTTCCTGGCTCCTTCCGGCCCCTGGCTCCTCCCACCTCCTCGATCTTTATCTCTCAACTTCCTTAATGTGAAACTGACAAAATATCATAAAGTATATACACTTAAAGTAACAGACTCGGTAAATTTATACCTGTGGAGCTGTTGTCACGGTGAAGATGATGAATGTGTCCGGTTTCTGGCTGCCCCTTTGAAACCTCTTCCTCCCATCTCTTCTCTCCCCCCAGGCATCCACTGATCTGCCTTGTCAGTCTGCATTAGATTTTATTTCTAGAATTTCACATAAATAGAGTTGTATGGCCTGAACACTTTTGGTCTGGCTTCCCTTACTCAGTTTAACTATTTTGAAACTTGTGTGCGTAACACCAACAGTTAATCCTCATTTTTGGAGCAGCATTTCACTGTCTGAATACAGTGCAGGTAGTTTATACCTTCTCTTGATGAGGATGTGAACTATTTCCATCTTTTACTGTTACAAATAAAGTTGCTATGATCATTCTCATTGTAATGTTACTGCATGATTTCCTTGGAAAAACAAGAACTTCTTGTATACTTGAGGGAAAGTACAAAATATTCCATGGGTAGATTTGAGTGACTATATTGGAATGAATGGTTACAGCAAATGGCACGTGTATATAGAGTTTCTCCAAGAAATGCCCAGCTTTTTTTCTAAGACCACACCATGTAACGTTCCTACTAGAGGGGTAATGGGAGTAAAGGGAGTTCCAATCCTTTCTCTTTCATGATGGTTTGGAACAGTTAAGCCTTTATTGTAACCATTTGGATAGATGAGTTATAGGAGCTCATTGTACATTTAATGATTTGCATCTCATTATCAACTGATGATATTGAGAATCTTGTAACCGCTTATTGAATATCTGTCTAATTTATGGAAATGCTAGTTGAAATACTTTTTAAAACTTGGATTTATTTTCTTATTGGTGAATACTTAGGATTGTGTATATTCTGGAAACAATTCTTTCATTGGATTATAGTATGTGTCATACCTTTCACTTTATTAATTGATGATGACTCTCAAAGAGAAGTTTTTCTTTGTTTCTGATTTTACACTTTGATAAAGTCCAATATGCCAGCTTTTGACTCATGGTTTTAGAGTTATACAAAAGAAATTTTGCTTGGATAAGGAAACAGCGCAGCTGGTAAAGGACTTGCCCTGCAAGCATGAAGACCTAGGTACTACGCGAATCCCTAGTATTCATGCAGAAATCCAGGTGCAGTAGTGCCCACCTATAATCCTAGTGCTGGAGAGACAGAGGCAGAGAGATCGATGAGGCTTGCTAGTCTAGCTGAGTCATGAGCTCCAGGTACAGAGAACTTATCTCAAAAAATAAGGTGGAGAATGATTGATAAACACACCCAGTATTGACCTCTGGCATCCATAAACACACACAAGCACCTGCACACACAAACACACACACTGTAACATATACACACAAATACATGGAAAAATAATTCTTAGCCTACAGAAAATCAAGAAACATTTTGCTAAATGTTTTCTTCTAGACACTTTGTAATTTAAAGCTTTACGTTTGGGTCTGTGATCATTTTGAGCTACTCTTTTTTTAACTTTTACAAAAACTTTACTGAGAATTTCATACATGCATATAAGGTATTTTGATCAAATCCATGCCCCCTCCCTCCCTCCAACCTCCCCCCCCCCCGAAGAGGTAACTCTAAAATCTTTTAAGGATTACATACAAGCTCCCAAATACTTTTGACATTTTTGGCCTTTAGAACAAAGTATGTTGCTAACAGGCCCAAGGACATTTTGACTTTTAGCCTAGAAACTGGCTACATTTCTTTGGGGTCTTTTTAACCCTAACTGCCTAGCCAGTTCCTACCTCCTATTCCTATCACACCATCCACCGAAGGGGTTACCCAAATTGCCGATAGGGAATAGGGACGGAGACTGCTCTGGCTTCTTCCATGCTGAATACGGTGTGAGGATGAAAATATACTTATTTACATATAAACATCCAAGGACATGGTCAGATAGGATATGTTGAAAAGCCAATAGTTTTCCTTCTGAGTTGCTTTTGTACCTTTGCTATTGTACCTTTGCTAGCAATCAGTTGGTCATGCGTGTGTAGGGCTGTCTTCTTACATGTATAGATTTCCACATCTGCTGCTTTGCTCTGTTTTTCTGTCCTTGTGTTGGTACCACATGGTTTTGTCATTCCACCTTAATGATAAGTCTTGAAATCATAATATTAGAATTTCATCCTTGGCCTTCTTTGTTGAAGTTGCTTGTCTATCTTAAATCCTTCAAGTTTCTGTATGAATTTCAGTCAATTTTATACCAAAACACTCTGCTAAAATTATTAATATATCAATTTAAATTTATGAAAATTACCTGAAAGCCTTCACCCTGAAGACTAATTCTCATAGTTCTAGAGGATGCTATAACAAGCTGCGAAGGGAGAAAAATCAGTCAACAGTCCAACCCAGCTCCAAAGCCTAATAACAACAATGGCTGGCAGAGCAAACTATCTCCATTGTTGCAGTAGTGGCGCTTTTATCTAGGAGGTAATCAACAGCTATCTAATTGAACTTAAAGCCCTCTCAATGGGAGGAGACTCATGGGTGTCACTGTAAATAAGCCAGCTACACACGGCTGGAGAGGTCATAGTTCCTAGAGCAAACCCTATCTCTGTCATATCTCTAGACAAATGAAATTTCTTACTGTATGCTAAATACAGATCCTTATATTTACAAACAAGTATACTGTATACCTCTCATCAAAGAAGCTTCTTTTTTCAATAGATGGAAGTTATTACAGAGTTCCACAACTGGTTACACACAGAGGATATTTGTCTGAGAGATGCCCAGCGCTAAGTGACTCATCTACAATGGGACCTGTACACCTAAGGCTCTTGGAACTTAGTGTAACAGGGGGTAGAGAGAACACTAATACCCTCAACTCTCACCAGTGAAGCTTCCTTGTACAACAGAGTGTGATGCACACAGAAGGCCACAGGCCAAAGTTAGAGAATAAGAGACTGCAGAGTGTGTGTCCCTGGAAGGACTCCTATATTAAATCTCACCCACCCATGGCTCGGGGACAATTGCAGAAGAAGGGGTGGAAAAATTGTAAGAGCCAGGGTTGGTGCATTAAATAGAGGTTTTCAGCCCTTTAGGAACTGGCTCATATGAACTTGCAACATTGGTGACAGCATGCACAAGACCCATGCTGACTCAAGACAAAAACCCAGCATTGAACTGGGGGAAATAGACAGCAGACTCCAACTGTAGCCAAGAAACTACTGGCAGCTGATTACTGCAGGGTGAGGGAGAGTTGATATTCTTTAAAGGAGTGACTCTAGATAGACTGACTAGACTCCATCGGATGAACTTGAACCAAGGGACATCTGGATAGAAATGCTTGACCAGGTAGGACTTAACATACATGACAGAATGTGTGAAATCCGGTGCGGGGGAGCAATAGAGGGGTCTGGATTGAGGAGGGGAGTGTAAATTTAATTAAGATCTAGCATAGGAAATGCACAAAACTCAATAAAAATATACGAATTGAAATTTATTTTATTAAATTTATGAGACCATTTAGAAAGAACTGCTATCTCAACAGGACCATTTCTGACCTATAAATCCAGTGTTTCTGTAGATTCAAATCTCTAATTTGTCTCCCCAGTGTTTTGTATTTTCAGTGTATAGATTTTTACCTGTTTTGATCAGATTTATTCTAAAGTACTACCCATTTTTCATAGTAACATAATTCTTTAGTTATATAGCACATAATTCACTTCTATAAACACATCTTTTACCTTGCCAACTTACAAAACTTCCTTACTGGTTTTAGCAACTTTTTTAGGAGTCTATCAAATTTTCTACATAGACAATCATGTTGTCTCCAAAAAGACAGTTTAATTTCTTTCTTTTCAATGTAAGCGACTTTTATATTACGTTCTTCCTGATTGCACTGGGCACAGTTTCCAGTGTCACGTTGAACATAAGTGGACAGGACAGGCATCATTGTCCCATGCCTGATTTGGGGGAAGCCATTCAGTCTTTTATTATTAAATGTGCTACAAGAACATCTTTTCTGTTACTACATTGGAAAAGTTTCAGATTGAAGACAGTTCCTTCTTTTTCTAGTTTGTTGAGGTTTTGGAATAGGAATGAATGTGGAATTTTCTCAAATCTCCTCCATCAATTGGAATGACCTTGTGGTTTTCTCTTTTATCAATACAATAAATTATATAAATTCAGTATTGGCTGTTATACCCAGGTTGAGTTCCTCACTTAAATCTCATATGGTCATATTTAATTTTTTTTTAAATAAGTAGTTGGATAAAATGTGCTATGTTGTGGAGTTTATATAGTTATGTTCCCAAAGGCTATTGATCTTGGTTTTCTTTCCTTGGATTGTTTCTCTCTGTAGTGAATTGTGGAGTATTCTGTTTATATTTTCTGTAATAGCTTATTCCTGCCTTAAATAGAACTGACTAGTGAACTGTACTACTCTGGAGGTTTTTGGGGAGGAATTTTCAAATTCAACTTCATATTTGTATAGGATAGGGCCATGCAAGTTGTCCATTTCTTAAGTGAGATTTGTAAGGGTTTTTTTCCCAACAAATTGACTCATATCATATAAACTAAGGGCAGCCTAATGCCTGAAATCAGAGATGATTTTTTAGAAAAATATTTTTAAAGCCGGGAGTGGTGGCTCGCACTTTTAATCCTTGCACTCGGGAGGCAGAGGCAGGCGGTACTCTGTGAGTTCAAGGTCAGTCTGGTCTACATAGCAAGTTCCAGGTCAACTGGGGCTACAGAGAGACCCTGTCTCAAAAAAGACACACAGACACACAGACACACACACACACATATACACACACATTTAATATATCTACATATATTAAAGTTTGAATAAAAATGTGACACAGACTATATGTGACCCCCACCACCTAAAATATTTACTATGTGGCTTGCTGTATGAAAAGCTTGATGACCCCTGATTAAAGCTGTCAAATGTATTGGCACAAAATGCTTCAAAATATTCGTGCATAGCCTTCTTGTGTCCATAGAATCCCCAGTGCCACAGCTTTCATTTTAATATTAATATAATTTGCTCCTCTGCCCCAGGTAAAGGCTTTTCTATTTTATTGATCATCTCCAAGAACCAGCCTTTGGCTTCACTAATTTTCTCTTTCCCATTCTGCTGTGGTCTTTATTATTTCCCTTCTCTCTCTCATTTTGTGTTTTAATTAATTAATTATTTATTTGAGTTTCTTAATTGGAAGCTGAAGTCATCAACCTGGATCACTACTTTGTTCCTAACATAGAGGTTTGGTGCTACAAGGTTTCCCATAATATTGTTTTAGGGTTATACTATAAATTTCAATATGCTGTATTTCTCTTTTTATTCAATTCAAAATACTTTCTAATTCCCATTTAATTTATTTGATCCATTAATTAGTTAGAAGCATGTTGTTTTAGCAACTGGAGAGACGACATAGTAGTTTAATGTGTGTGCTGCTTTTGCAGAGGACCAGAGTTCAGTTCCTAGCACCCCATCTGTAACTCCAACTCAGGAATCTGATGCCCTCTTCTGGACTCTGTGGGCACCTTCACTTATACATGCACATATAGACAGATACACACACATCCACATAACTAAAAAGAAAATAAATCTTAAAAAAGAAACATGGTTAACTTCAAATATTTGAAGATTTCTTGTCATTAGTTTCTAATTCATTTCCTTTTCATTTATGTATTGCACATCACTTGAATAGTTTTAAATTTATTTAGGCATGTTTTGTGGCCCACAGTAAGGACTCTTCTGTTAAATAGTCTACATATACTTGCTAGAAATATATATTCTGTTGCAGGTGAAATGTTCTACAATGTAAACTAAGCCAAATTGTTTCAAACATTGCTCAAACCTTTTAGCTCCTTGATGATTGTTTTGCCTATGTGGTCTATCAGTTATAAAGAGGATTGTTCAAATCTCTGACTCTTGAATTTGTCTATTTCTCCTATCAGTTTACTTAAATCTCTGTTATTAGATACATAAAAGTTTAGGGTGACTGTGCCTCCCATGTAAGTTGATGAATTGTTTCCTTTATCACTGTAAAATGGGCCTCTTTATTCTTGGAAACAGTTTGCCCTGAAATCTATTCTGTCTGCTATGAGTAGATCCACTCCAATTTTCTTTTGATTAGTGTGTTTACTTCTTAGCGTATTTGATTTTTAGGGAACCTGTAAAAAACATTTGAAAAATATATGGCTTCAGATAATAGAACTCTATTCTCTCATAGTTCTGAAGGCTAGAAGTTTAAGACTAAGGTATTAGCACAGCCATGGTCTGTAAAGAGAACCAACTTATGAAGTTCCAAACATTATTACAGAAATCACATAAATTTTATATGAGTGTACTACTGATGATAATCCAGCTTGGGAAAATTCTTATACATCTGTGATACTAAAAAGTAATTTATCTACACCTGATTACAATGGTGAGTTGGGCATATGACAGACGACAGTCCCATTTTAAAAGGCAGAAAAGAATAAGTTTAGAGATCATTGGTCTGTAGTTACAACCCAACAGGGAATTGTTCCATACGTTTATAAGAACTCACAATAAAACTGTATCTCACCCCACTCTCTGAGCCCCTGGAGACTGAGTCTGAGTCTGAGCCTGTGGAGATCATTTTGGCCTCTCTTCTGGGGTTCCCCCTTGGCCTCTGCTCCTGAATCTTGGCCTTTGAAATAATTCTTTCTTTTCTTTTTAGGGTAGAACCTGTATGCAATTGATAGATTTATCAGACTATTTTCTCCCTATAGGATCCTAGAAGTCTGATCCTGTCTCTTCTGCACAATTTGTCAGTGTTTCTATAGACAGATTATTTTCCAAAAATCTTGTTGATCTTATGTGCATATCAAGGGATCCATGTCATTACACAAGAGGATTTATTATGAATCCTTCTTGGATAACCTTCTCTATTCCTGGCTTCTGCTGAGATGGTTGGACCGATGAGTCACATGCTAATCCCTTCAGCAAAGTCTGCACAGCCACACCCTTGGCCCTGTCTCCGTTCATATTTCTACCACCATTATGTTCATAATGACTTGAGCAGTTTTCAAGACAACAGGAACATTTTCTCCCATGGCCATAACTTCCTTCCAAGCCCTTACCAGAATCATCTTTAGTGCCGAAATTTCTGCCAACAATTGTTTCAAGAAAATCAAAGTTTTTTTCCTCCAGGTGCCTCAAAATTTTTTCAGACTGTTTCTATTACCCAGTTCCAAATTCACTTCTACAACAGTAAGCATTTGTCTAATATCGCTATTTCCCAGTCCCCAAATCTGTTGATCTCTTATGGTTGCTATAATTAGTTACTAGAGCTAGGTAGCTTAAAACAAGAGAATTTTATTCTCCCATAATTAGGGAAGCCATATATCTGAGATGAAGGCATTGGCAGGGCTACATTCTACATGAAGACAATGAGGAAGAACCTCTTGCATCTTTCAACCTTCTTATGTGGATCAACAATTTTTTTGACAATCCTCAGTTTGAAGCTACATCACTCCAATATCTGCCTGTTGTCAGGTGTCTGTCTCTGTGGGGCATTTGTGTCTATTGCTTCTCCTCTTCTTTTAGGAATCCAAGTTATATTTAGGAGCCAATGGTGTTTTAAATAAGAATGTCCCCCCAAAGGCTCTAAGTATTTGAATATTTTGTCCCCAGTCAGTGGTGCTGGAGGAAGCACATCATTGGGAGTGGGTTTAGAAAGTTCTTAAGCCTTACCAGATCTCCAGTCACAACTGCTATAATGGACTGTAGCTCCTTTGGAACCATAAGCTAAATAAACTCTTCCTTTTATAAGTTCCCTTGGTCATGGTGTGTTTTATCACAGCAACAGAAAATAACTAATACAGAGTCATTTTAGCTCCATATGGCTTCATCTTAGTTAATTCCATATTCAAAGATCCTATTTCCAAATACAGCCTAAGATTCTGGGTGGACAAACTTTTGGCAGACACAGTTGCATTCAGTGAACACAGTGTATCATCTACCTAGCTACGAAATAATGTTGGCAGCGCATTTCTTGCAGGCAGCACATGGTTGGGTCTTGCTCAATTCATAGCTTATTATTCTTCATTATTGAATCAATACTCTTATGAACTATACCCATTGCCCCATGAATTCTGAGGTGCTTTGGGGAACAGGCACTGTTCTCAGCCATGTGTGAGCACTAGCAAATGTCACTTCTCATCTTTCAGAGGAAAATCAAACTAGAATATACCCCATGCTCATTTCTTATGCCTGATTCTTTCTTTAGCACTATAGCATTTCCTCCAGGGTCCTTTCCCGGAGTATGTGCTTGAAGCCCATGCTAGAAAGAATTGGTTTGGTCGAAAGAAATTAAAAAATAATAAGTAAATACATAAACAAACTCATAGGCTAGCCTGGCCATGTGTATTCAAAATGCTAACAAATGACAAGAGATCAGACCCTTGAGAAACTCAACAAGCCATTTTGGAAATGATAGGCTTCCTCAAGAGCTGCAGCACATTCGTACAGAATTTTATAATTACAAGTGAGGTTAAAAAGTGGGTAACTGCCAAATTCATATCAAAATGACTAGTATATATTTTTTCAAGAGAAAATGTATCTTTATGAGGTGAATCTGTGAAGGATGTTGGTAGGCAACATTGATAATAAGGGCTAGAGAACTCCAAATGCCTGTGTTCAAATCTTAATTCATTGCCTATCAGCTGAATAACATTATAAGGCAAACTGCCTCATCCTTGTGTCATAGTATCTCATTTGTAAAAAGAAGACACAGCTGGACTCTTGTTACTATGTAACAGAACATCCTTCACACAGTTCCAGGTATACAGTAATTATCACATTCAAAGCTTAATCCACATTGGCTCTTTATTACTTCACAATCTGTCTTGGAGACTGTAGGAATGAATACTGTAGGAGGGATTCTTTGTTAAAATATAGCTTTGTGTTTCTAAGTAGACAGATATTTTCCAGCTTATAAACAGAGAATGAAGCCATAGTAGATTTCCAGTGCATCCATCATCAGTAGGTGACAGGCGGCCTTGCAGTACAGAATAAGTTTGTAAACTGGCTTAGTGCCACTGAAGATATTACATGTCACAGTCTGCCTGATTTCAATACAAATTACTGTTTTAAGGTGGTGCATTTTATACTTGATCGCAGTAGATTACTCTTGTAGTTGATCATACCTATCTTATGCTCAGACAAGCTATTATGATCTGCTGCCTATGAATCAGACTAACTGATATGATTGAAAGTTGGTGATACAGATTGCGCCTGTGAAATCTCTGTGCTAAAGGACTGTTTGCATTATCTTTTAACCTGACCCATGTCTGTGACATCAATAAAGAGGATCTACTTTATAGCAGTACCAGAAAAAAACAATTGAGGCATTATGTGGTCAGGCTACCTACAATATCAAAGTTAAGTAATTTTGGACATTACGTTAAAACTATTGTGCTGGCACTACTGAGCTGGTCAGATGATTCACCCAATGAAATCCAGTACCATGTTACCAAGTCTTACACTCCAGCTTCACTTTTATTGTAGTTGACTGTAGGGGGAAGTGTGGCCTGAACAACCAGTGCACGCCTGCTGCAAATGCACCAGAAACATCCGGCTGAGGCAAACCTGTGTTCTGCCAAAAGACATAGAGACGGCTGATGTGAAAATGGCCCGATACAGAGAGCCAATGAGGAACAGACACGACCTATCAATGGACCAATGGGACACCGGGAGGGGGGATATAAGGGAGCCCCATATCCGCAATAAACGAGTCTGCAGCTGCTTGCACTTACTGCTTCTTACCTGACTCCCGGAGTCTGTGTTGTGATTCCGCGTCACCTCGACCCCCGACCGGAGGGCCCCAGGACACCCGCAACAGTTGACTCTTTATAAACTATTTTAAAGCTCCCATTATATCTTTCTTTGTAATACAAGATATGGCCTCTGCTCCCAAGTGATAACCTTCAGAAATTGCCTGAAATTCTTTTGGGTTCATAAATGAAAAATCTATCTCTTGGTTTTTCTTTGTTCTACAAATCACACTTAAAACATTTTTTTAAAGATTTAAAAAATATTTTATTTATTATTTTTATTATATGTGTATGCATGTATTGCTTGCATGTAGGTAAGTGCACCTGTGTTGTGCAATGCCCACAGAGGGCAGAAGAGGCTGTTGGATCCCCTGGAACTGGAATTATGGCAGTTGTTAGCTGCCATGTGGGTGCTAGGATTCAAACCCGGGTCTTCTGCAAGAACAGTCAGTGTTCTTAACCGCTGAGCCATCTCTTAAGCCCCCAAATATTTTTTATTGTTGATCCTGTAAAAATAGTCTTTGTGTTTCTGATCCACATTCATTACTGTTATGACTAACATCATCTTGCTCCAACCATGCCCTTTGATTTTTTTATATATATTTTTAGTTTGTTTTTATTTTATCTATATGAGTGTCTTATTGCATGTAAGTGCACAACGTGTATGCAGTGCCCATGAAGGCCAGAAGAGGGCAATGGATACTCTGGAACTGGATTTATTGACAGCTGCCTTGTAGGTGCTGGGAACTGAACCTCCCATCTCTCCAGCCCTCTCATTGCTTTTTTTTTTTAAAGAGCACTGAATGTGTACACATGAGAACACAAGTTCACATCCCAAGCATCCGTGTAAAAGTCAGGCATGACTACACTAGCTTGTATCCTTAGCACTGAGTGGGGGCAGAGACAAGTGGATCCTGAGAACTCCCTAGCCAGCCAGTCTAGCTGAACAGACAGCTTAAGGTTCAGTTAGAGGCCCTGCCTAAAGAGAGCATGGCAGAGACTGGAAGAAGACACCTGACACCTCCTCTGGCTGTCTCACAGGACTGTATACCCACTTGTACACATGAACACATGCATATATCACACCCACACACAAACACAAATAAATAAATGACCCACCTGCCTCTGCCTCCCGAGTACTGGGATTGAAGGCATGCACCACAATGCCCAGCGTTTCGTCCCTTTCTTAAACTCTACTTTCAAGTGAAAAGCACAAAAAAAGAAGTGGTTATGACTTTTCCAAAAATCTAAGTAGTTTCTAGGTTATGTTCAGGGGCACACGGAGGGGCCATTAAATCAGGAAACTTTCCTGAGACCAAGTGTGTGAAGCCACTTGTTCAAGGTCACTTATCCAATAGAAGCTTGGACCCAGGCTTCTGGGGCTCAGTCCTATGTCTTTTTGACTCATCCTCTCCATATCCTGGTTCTGATGTCGAACCAGCACATTGGGATTCAGAATGAGAGCACTCCAGATCCCCCACCCACCCACAAGGGAACCCACCCTCTTTTGTTCCTCCAGTGTGTACCTACTCATGATGAATTGTTTCATTTTGAAGTAATTTAAATCACAAAGACCAGAAATAGTAATTTCAAGCTATTAATATTTCTTTACCCAACCATTCCCATTAATGATGTCTTAACTATTGGTGTTTCTTCATACAGTAAAGACGAAACAAGTTCTATGACCACCAGGCTCTCCCTGTTGCTGCAATTCTTGGGAGTGTTGTGACTACCACTCCTGGATTTTGTAGCTCTTTCATGCAGGAGGACATTGGATATCAATACAGGAAGTAAAAGGAACCTGAGGATGTTTTTCTATGGCTGTTTGTCAAGGAGGGTTAGATGCATCATATTTTATTCTCAGAAGGAGGTACCAACATCACAAAGAAACTGAAAGAATCTGCCAGAGAGGAATTTGATGATGCCACTTACGTATGTGTATGTACATGTTCATATGTGTTCATGTGAGTCCATGTGTGCATTTGCATGTGATTACACATACATGTGGAAGTCAGAAGTCCATGTCAGGTATCTTTCTCAATGACTTTTCACCTTGTTGCTGAGGCAAGGTCTGTCACTGAACCTGGAACTTACTTATCAATTCAGCTAGCCTGGCTGGCCAGTAAGCTCTGGGAATGGCCTCCCCAGCACTGGGATTGAGGGTACACACTGTCACACAGGACTTTTAATTTTTATTTTTTTACCTGTGAGTTGAGGGTCTGAACTCTGGTCCTCACACATCTAGCACGCACTTTTATTAACTGATCCATCTGTCCAGTCCTCGATAACAGTTTTTTGTCATCCTTGCTTTCCCCAGATTATTTTCTCTTCACTGTATCCTTCCTGACACTGGCTCTTTTGAAGCATCCCATGTAGCATTAGAACAGCATATTCTAACAGTTTGCTTTGAAGCATGGATTAGAATTAACTGCCCTTTAAATACAGCAACAAATTATCTAGCCCAAATTCCAAGGAGGGAGGTAAGTAAACTTTTAATTTCATAAATGCAAGGCACCTCACAGAGAGACAGAAGAGAGGGTAAATTACTTGCTCAAGGCCACACAGCAAGTTACCAAAGTGGCTTGGGAGCAATGATATATTTAGAAAGATCTTAATTGTTTCAGCCCTAAGATTTTAGAAGTGTCATGATATGTGAGGTGCCCAGCAGTCACTCTGCAGACCCAGTGTTGCCATATTTGAAGCTATGAGGCTGGGAGCAGCAGCTATAACAAGGAGTCAGCAGTCAGAATCCAAGACTTGTAGGACTCAGTCTTGCATTCTTGTACAGGGATGGAGGACTTAACACGAGGGCCTTCGTCTGCCACAATCTACCATGGAGTTCCCAGAACAAGTCCAATCTAGGAAGGAGAAGATGGATGTTCCTATTGATGTTTCAAATCAAAGAGAAGGGCCTGGAGAGATGGCTCAGTGGTTAAGAGCCCTGACTGCTCTTACAGAGGACCCAGGTTCAATTCCCAGCACCCACATGGTGGCTACAAACTATCCTTAACTCCAGTTCCAGGGGAATCCGAAGCCCTCTTCTGACCTCCATGGCATTGCACGACATGGTGCATTCATATACATGCAGGCAATACACTCATACACATTAAATAAAAATAGTAAACAAAATATTTTAAAAAGCAATGAAATAGATAATTGTATTTTAACGTATATTTAGTTGCTTGTGTCCTTGATTAATTTCCACATCTTAAAATAATACAAAACCTTCAAGACAGACATATTTTAAAGAATAATATTAATACACAATACCACGCAAGAGGGAATAGTTGTAAGACCTTGTATTTGTTTGGCACTTAGGAAACAATGCAGCATCTGGGCCTCCAAGGACTCTGAGGATTGATGGCCTAATACTCACACTTTATAGATGAACACAACAGGCTTAGAGTGATTAACAGACTCCTCTAAGATCACAGAGGTAATAAGTGACAGGGCTGAGACCGAAGGCCAGAGGTGATATGACCTCAAGGCCTATTGCTCTGAAAATCCAGTGACTGCACATCTAGCTGATAAACACAGACACAGCAGGGCTGAGTGGTGGAATGAATAGAGGCCTGAAGCCGGATCTTGGAAGTCCATCTCTGCTTCTTACAAAATGCCCAAGTTATGTCAACTGTCGGAGCTGCTGTTTATACTTTTCAAATGTGGGAGATAGGATACACACCTCTCAGGTTGTTGGAAGGAAAATATTTCATGAGTTAATACATGTAACTTCGTAGTGCTGCATCTGGAACATAGAAGGAATTCAGCAAAATGTGCTCCAGCCTCCTCTTCCCCTCCTTTCCTCTTTCTCCTCCTCCTTTTCCTATTTTAGAGCAAGATCTGAAAATTCTCCCCTGGAGTTAGTTAAAGCACTGCTTGTTCCCAAATGAACTTTTTTGGCTAAGGATTTGTATCTGAGAGGTTAACAACAGTCTCTTCCCAGCTGTTCCCAAAAATGTATGGGAAAAAGTAATATGAATAATCCCAAACAGATAGTCCAAAATTATTTACATTTGTTCTTACTGAAAGTATATCCAGGTATCTATGAAATAATTTTAAACAAAGCAGAGAAATAAAGAACACTAGTCTTTTGGAAATAGTAGAGGAGAGAGAGAGAGAGAGAGAGAGAGAGAGAGAGAGAGAGAGAGGAGGGTATGAAAAAGAGAAGGAGAGAGAGAGAGAGAGAGAGAGAGAGAGAGAGAGAGAGAGAGAGAGAGAGAGAGAGAGAGAAGGCTGAATGCTGGGCCTCCCCCCTACACTTAATCATGTTCCTTTTTCTTCTGTGTTGCATAAATGAAGACCAAAGACTGCATTGGACGCCGGTGAGACGAACCTGAACCAGAGTCCGCTTTTCTCAGTGAGTGCCATGTCTGCCAAGGCAGGTAAGAATCAGTACCAGTGCTCCCAAAAGGAGTCTTTTTCAACAAATGGAAAACAACTCATAAAAGAGCACATCTACACTAACCATACTGGATTTTACAAATCATCAAAATTATAAAGCAACAGTCTGTGTGGTATCGAACACTGGAATTTTATACTGTTTCTTCATTTGCAAAATGTGCTTTTGTCCCACTGCGTTCTACGAAGTTCAGCCAGTCTCCTGAGTTGGCCTATATGATGTGACTGGCGGGTGCCAGAAGGGTTATGTAGCCCCAAGCCTGTTGCCTCTCATACACGTATCACTACATCTTGATGTGGGAAAGTTGCTCCCGAGTAACCTATGATGAGACAGTCAACCATGTGGGAATACTACTGATTTTCAGGAATTTGGACAATAGTTCTTATGTCTTCTTGGAGCTTGATGTGTAATTACCCTTATTATCTTTTGTTATTAACTTTACTCTCGCTTTGACCTAGAGAGAGAGAAGTCACAGGAACCTGCCATATCTCTGTAACATTAAAATTCTATCAGGTAGAGGTACAGGAAACAGAGCCCTCATCACTTGGTCCATTCTTTACATCTTAGGAATCTGCATACCATTCTTGGGAGCAAGTTTGCGTAGGACCCTCCTACCTGTAACTTCTTCAAATCTACCACGCATGGAAAAGGCCCCCCAGCCCCCAAAGGAAAAGGTCTCTGATCTCCAGGGAAGAAAACTGTTCTTTCCTGGTTTTGTGCTTGCTTTTTTGAGTGTCTGAACCACAGTTTAAATCTTCTCACTTTGCTGTGTCATTCTGCTGAAAATCCCTCAAGAAGGGGGTTTCTTGGCCAACATGTGCATGAGCAGAGGACTCACAGTCATTTGTGTGTGTGCATATGTATGTGTGCATGTGTATGTGAGTGTATACGCATGTGTGTGTGTGCATGTGGTGGCCAGAGGATACCTTTGGTGTTGTTCCTCAAGAGTCATCCACCTTGTTTTCAGTGTGTATGAGATAGGGTGTCTCAGTGTCCCAGGGTTCACCAATGAGGTGGCCCTCATGGGACCAGCAAGCCCCAGGGATCCAGCTGTCTCTTCCTTGCAGGCGATGGGATTACAAGCACGTGCCACCTGTTCGGCTTTTATTTCATATGGGTTTTGAGGACTGAAATCAGATTCTTTTGCTTGTGTGTTTTTCCTCTTTTCCTTTTTTTTGACGATTGCAACATATTAGAATGTATTTGTTTTATATCTTTGTATCATATGGTCTTTGTATTACTTTCATCCCTCCACCTCCTCCCATGTCCCCCCACTCCCTGTCAATTTCTTGTCTTATTCTTTGATTATTATTGTTATATGTACATAGAAACATTTAGACACACACACACACACACACACACACACACACACACACAAGCATTTAGTGGTGTTCCTCTGTACTTGTGTTTATGGCTGTCCACTTGGAATTCGATAACCTCTCCGGGAGCTCATCCCTGGAGAACACTGACTCTCCCTCCCTCAGTACCCATTGATTACCTACAGCTCTTCATCTTGAGGTGGAAACCTTGAGATTTTCCCCATCCACCTTGGTATGTCAACTAGTTTTTGTCGTTAAATGCAGATGTTAGACTACCGTACTGTGGAGTGTTTTTGGTATAGTTTTTTTTTTTGATTATGTCTAGAATGTGTAAACTATCAGCAGACATCTTTTCCCTATGTCTTACAGTCTATGCACTCCTTCTTCCTTCGTGTTTCCTGAACCTGAGGTGTAAAGGTTGCCTCCCAAATGCTGGGACTAAAGGTGTGCGGCACCATGCACACCATGCACACCATGCACCATACTTAATATCAGTATCTGAGCCAAGCTGAGTCTGGACATGTACTCTTAACTTTGATTAGAAATTGAAGGACAGACTGACATGGGTCAGAGTCATAGGTAGCCTTATGAAATAAATTCCCTGTAGTTATCACACAGTGTTTGCAAAACGTAGGAACCACTGACAATATACACCCTTGCCTGGGCATCAGGGAACTAGGTGTCACCTGCAGTGATAAGCATCAAATTATCTCTGATTTTTTTCTACCGTGCTGCCCAGAAAGGAAAACCCCCAGAACCCCACAAGTGGAGTATAGTGTATGCTTTCTGTGAAACTTCATTACGTGTAGACTAAGCCCTGCAAAATGCCTCCATCACGTGGAATTACCAGAAGGAGGGGCACGCAACAAGAAAGCAAAGCTGTGGATTTCAGAATGAAAATCCCTGGCTTACTTTCTCCTCTCTTGGATCTACCCACATGAACATTTTATATTAGAGGATTTGAAGTTTCACTACCTGTTCCTGCTTTCTTCATCAGAGAAGGTTTTTACCTTCACTGAGTAGAGAAAGTAAATTTACATTCTTTGAGCAGATAAGAAATATAATGAGTGAGGCACTGTCCCTTTGACCAGCTGGCGTTTCTTCTGGGGGCACAAATTTATTCAAATGTTTACTAAGCACTTACTGAGGTCTGTGGTTTGCTTGGTAGGACAGAGCAGGGTTAGAATAGAAATGAATCCAGCGGTCTCCAGTCAAGAAGCTCATTATGTACCAGTGAGGCAGACTGTGTTACAAAGTACTATTGCTGCTTTTTATTATTATTGTAGTAAATAATAAGTATGTAAATAGTAAATTCTTTATAGTCAAAGGATTACACAGTGTGCTGATGAGCTTCTAGAACTTTTTGTCAATTTTGGTGATGACTATTTGTCCTGGGTTTTGAAGGACAAGCAGGAGATCACTAGAAAATAACACAGCTTCAGGTAGAGGGAACATAGAGGTCTGACAAAGTTACCAAGCTTGGAGTATGCTAACTTCCCAGAGTGACATCAAGCCACAGTTCACAGAACACAGATACACGCTGATGAAGGAGGCACAGGATGAGTTTGTTTTTCTCTTTGCAAGCAATAAGAACTTCTACTATTGACTTCTTACCTTATTTTGTGTGTGTGTCTGTCTGTCTGTCTGTCTGAGAGAGAGAGAGAGAGAGAGAGAGAGAGAGAGAGAGAGAACAGAGGACAATCTCAAGTATGGCTTCTCAGGAGCTGTCTACCTTGTTTTTTGATACAGGGTCTCTCATTTGTTCTGAAACTCACCAAGTAGATTAGGTTGGTTAGGACCAAATCTCAGGGATCCTCCTGTTTCCAATCCCCAACACTCGTGTTACAAGCAAGTGCCACAGCACTCAGTTCAGCTTTTTTATGTGGGTTCTGGGGTTCTGAACTCGGATCTTTATGCTTGTATGACTATCATCTTACTGAGCTATATTCTCAGCCCTGATTTAGTACATTTATAAAGCTCTCGACCCATTTATCTAACTGGTCCTTATTCTTGAATGTTGCACTCTCACCAAATGATAACTTTTAGCTCTGTAAAGTTGCAGTTTAAGATGAAAGTGTTCTCCAAATCTTCTCCCAATAGAGTTCAACTCATGGGAAAGTCTGCCTGATGCCTCAGAATGCCCCGTGTGCACAATTAAATCTCTCTCTCAGTGTTCCCAGCAGGCAAATCTTGCCTTGAACGGATGACTGTGTTCTTGATGCTCCGACCAAATCCATGATGCTTTTTTCATGACTTAAACTTCTTATCATTTAAAAATTTACAAACTAACCCAGAATCCTTTGCTCATTTTAGCCACAAACCTGCACATGAACCACTTGGCAAACTAAATTGCTCACTTTGTACAGAGCTCTAACTTCCAAAGTTGACAGAGAACAATTTTACCATGTTTCCTCTGAGAGGTTTCCAAGGTGATTTTTAACTTTCAAAAATTTTAGTGTGTATCTGTATATTTGTGTTCATGTGTGTGAGGCAGTGTGCATGGAAAAAGTGTGAGAGCTAAAGACAACCTCCAGTGTACCGTCCACTTTTCCTTTTGAAAGGCTCTTTCTGGCTTGGAACTTGCATATAGAATCGTTTGGCCGGCCAGAGAGCTTCAGGTATCCACCTGTCTTTGCCTCTCCAGCTCCGGGACTACAAGTAAGCACCAGGATGCCCAGAATTTTTATGTGGGCCTGGGGGAATCAAATTCAGGTCTTTATGCTTGCAAAGCAAGGACTTTATGACTAAACTATCCTCTAAGGCACTTTTAAAATTTTCCCAATATTATATTCCTCAAGAAATTTTGTTGCATTTATTTCTATGAAAAATAAAAATAAAAGGACATCTGGAAGCTGGGTGTGGTGGCGCACGCCTTTAATCCCAGCACTCGGGAGGCAGAGGCAGGCAGATCTCTGTGAGTTCAAGGCCAGCCTGGTCTACATAGTGAGTTCCAGGACAGCTGGGGCTACAAGGAGACCCTGTCTCAAAAAGACCAAAAAAAAAAAAAGGACATCTGGATAAATCTTTTTTGATTGTGTACAGTAGTTGGAAATGCTCAGAGGTGAATTACCTGAGCAGCCAAACAGATCATCTCTATCCTGTGCTCATGAGGTTTGCCTTTATCAGTATTTGTTATTCTCACTATAGAAGCAAAATCAATTGGACAAGAGGCCTGGTCGATTCAATTGAACTTTGCAAAGCACCACCCTGTCATAATACTATGTGCCGGACCTCCTACCCACACTGCTTACATAACACAGCTCTTACCGTGTGAAGTTTATCAGCAGTCACATTTTTTTTTTTTTTCAGTAGTCTTGCAGCCCAGTGGCATCAATGGTGAAAGAGTCCTATTAATCACAGTTGAACTTCATGTGTTATCTGTGATGCCTTGTAAAAAGGAGGGTGATAGAAAAGATGCACAGTGACACCGACTGTCAGAAATGCTTACAGGACCATGTGCTTGTATCTGGCTTTGCAAGCTGGATTGGCATTAAATATTCCACAAGTGGCGTTTAAGGGAAGAAGCAATGGTACAAATCAGGGCAGGAACTTCTCTAGGCTTCTGCCAGTCCCCAGTTATTTTAGACCTGGTGACAGATAGTTTCAAGCTTAAGAGAGGCTGCGGGTGCCTGCATTCTCAACTGCAAATCCAGGAAACTGTGGTACCCAGACGAAAACCTGCCCTACTATCCCACCCTGTCTAGACATGCCATTCCTGTGACAGTCCCTTCATATAGCACAAACAGCTTATAAATAATGTCATTACATTACTCATTTGCTCCTTTAAATACACATATATGGTCAGCACCTGATGAGTTGTCAGATTTTTCTTTGTAACCGTCTTACAAGGACAGTCCCTCTGATTCCACTTTGTTTTCATTCTAGATGTTTAAATGTTTAACAAATGTTCCAAAATACTAAGGCTCCAATTTGCTTATAAAAAAAAACTCTACGCATTATATTCTCAAAGGCTGTTGAGTGAGTCTTATAATAGTGTTATCTTGAAGGGATGAACAGGAGAAAAATGATCAAGCAACCTCTGGTGGTAATTAACGTAGGCTATAATGACTGACTGGTTGGTATGTTACAGAGTATCAATAAATGCTTACAAAAACATGGGAGGGCCGGAGGCAGGAAAGGAAGAAGAAAGAGAAGAAAGGAAAGAAGAGGGGGAGGGAGGGAAGGAGGACCAGAGGGAGGGAGAGTGAGAAGGAGGGAGGAAATATGCCTGGATAGAGCAGTGCTTCAAAACTATAAAAATAGTCTGTCTGAATCACTGGGCTACCTGGGGATGGTGGAGCTCTTTCCACTCTCATGAGGTGTGAGGGCCCAATCACGGTCTTTCAGAAAGTCCCAAGCCCTAAGCCCTAGAACCCATGAATATATTACTTTTCATTGCACAAAGCACTTAGCAGACTCAATAGCTAAGGGTGCCAAGCTGGGGAGAGCATCCTTCTGAGTTATCCATGTAGGACCAATGGAGTCCTGAGGGTTTCCTAAGGGAAAGGGGGAGGCAGGCGAACCAAAGATGTGCAGATGTGATGATAGACGCAGAGGGCAGAGCAAAGGAGAGATGTGGAGGTGGCTGGCTTTTGGATGAGGAGCAAGGGGATGTGAGCCAAGTGACAGATGTGGCCTCCACAAGCCGGAAGAAGCAAGATATGAACTCTCCCTCCCCCACCTAGAAGGAGTGATGGCCTCCAGGCCTGAGAGATAATTACTCTCCATTGTTAGGCCACTACATCCATGTTGGTGTGTTACAACAATAATAGGAAAGTATTATGAAAAACTTCCATTTTGCTTCCCAGGAGTTTCTGGGGCCATTTTAAAACTGAGGATGTTTTTGATTCTTTTATGTGATTATTTTTATGCATTTTAAGAAATCAGACAAAATTCATTCTAGAGCTCATCACTATAAAAAGGCTTGCCTTCTGCTTGCTTCTGACAGTTGGAAGACTAGATTCTGGCATTGCTTAATGATATTTTTATGTATTTTTTTCCTTCTGGGTGTGGTATACTGTGTGTACATGTGTTTGAAGGCATGCTGGCTGTGTATGCACATATGGAGGACAGAGGTTGATGTTGGGTACCTGATTTTCTTTGACAGGATCTTTCATTGAACTTGGAGCTTGCTGTTTTTTGGTTGTCTGGCTGACCAGTGAACCCTGGGGATCTACCTACCCCCATTCCCTAGTTCTGCGATTATAGGACCACCACCACATTGGCTTTAATGTAGACACTGGAGACCTGAATTCCTGTCCTCATGTTTATTCAGCAAGCGTTCTTGCCCACTAAGCAATCTCCCCAGCCTTATCTCATGAAACTTCTGAGAACAGTCATCTACCACCAGTAACTTCATTGATACCTCCAGAAGCCTTTAACATATATGTTAGTATGAGGCAGGTAGTTACATATGATCTGTGAAGTTATTGTTAAAAAGCACTGACTAAGAAGGTGTCATCTTCTGGGAAAAGAAGGTAACAACGTATGAGCAAGACAGAGGGATGTGGAGATGACCACTGGCCACAAAGGACCAAGAGGTCCCAAGTCAGGTGCAGTGGCACTGTGTAAAAATGGAAAGGGCTGGAGGACTGAGTTTTATTGGGAAAGCTGTTGTAAAGAAGAGAGAACCTTGTCTGGTTTGTGGTTTGTTTAGATTTCCTCAAGCTGAAGAAAACATGAATCAGTGGTTGTGGTTGTGTAAGTACAAGACGTGTTCTAGAAATGGTATGAAAGCCAAGAGAGTTAAAATACAATGTGAGTGAGAGAATGTGTGTGTGTTTGTGTGTGTTTGTGTGTGTCTGTGTGTGTGTTTATGTGTTTGTATGTGTGTGTTTGTGTGTGTGTTTGTGTGTGTAGGCAAAAGAGCAACATATGTGATGTACATAAAGGGTAGGAAAACCTGTTCATAGTCTTAAAAATGACACCAAAGAATGGAGACTTGATGTCCTACATAAATAAATAAGCAATCAGGGAGCTCAGAGGGCTCTGCATCACTCAGCTTTGTGTGAACTGACCCTCAATTTCAGCATTTAAACATTTCACAGCACCAATGAGTGCATTGGGTGTGTTTGGAAACAGGAGTGAGGATCACCCCAATGGGGCTGGCATGTAGATTTTACTTTCTCAAGCCAGACACTAGTAACTGTCCAGCTCCAGTGCTCAGTAAAACCCAATTTAGTTACAGTCACTATTCCAAGACTTACTGTTCCTGAGCTTTGAAAGTGCAGGAGGACATTGTGGATGGTTGTTAACTGGGCTTTGCTTTGCTTTTTGATGCAGCCTAGCTCAGAAAATTGTTATTGAATATGTCAATGCTGATGTAATGAAAAAAAAAGAATTACATTTAGTAGAAGTTTTTACAGCACTGGGAACATCTATAAGGCTTTGCAAGCTGTAATATTGTTCCAAGTAAATAAATCCAAGTTCTGCCCCAGGAAAAAAAATATAAAAAGTTCAGTATGGTTTTTATGCTTCCCCAGTTATAAAGGAGAAGAAAGAATGGAAAGGAAGTGTGAGGTTTCCTGTAGAGTCCTAGTCCCAAGCAGCTTCTGATAAAAGAAAGGAGGACAGAGGATGAGAAGAAACAGAGGGAGGATGGAGAAGAGGAGGTAGGAAGAGAGGGAGAGGATGAGGAGGGGAGGGAGGATGGAGAAGAGGAGGTAGGAAGAGAGGGAGAGAATGAGGAGGGGAGGGAGGATGGAGAGGAAGTAGGAAGAGTGGGGATCAGAGGGAGGTGGTGGGAAGGTGGGAGGATAGAGAGGTTAGGTGGAGAGGAGGATAAAGGAAGAGAGGGAGGAGGAAGAATAAAGAGAAGGTAAGAGCAAAGGCGGATTTGGGAGACTTAGAGGGAAGGAGGGAGGTAGATGGGCAATCACAAGGAGGACGCCTAGCCCATGTCCACACTAGCACCAGGAACGGAACCATGAGACATTGCCACACTGAAGGCAAATCTGGAGGCATATTCCAGTGGACAGGGTCTAGCCTGCTCATCTCTTTCAGGTCCCTATTGAGATGAGCTTCTCCTGACACCCCAAGACTCTGCAGCATCTCAGCCAGAGCAGATGGATCTAGGCACAGCACTGGCACTGCGGATGCTTCCTGTCACAGGATGATGCTGGCATGCCTGGGACTTGTGAGTAACCACGCACAGGAGAGTGCAGCTAGTCTATCTAAACCTGCTGTTCTCGTCAGCGGAGTCTATGAAGGCTGCTGCTAACACACAGAGAGAAAGAAAGAGAGCAGCTAAAGGAGAGAACACACCTCAAAGCAGGACTCTGCGAGACGCCATGGACTCCCAACGTCACAGCTCGAATAAAATATTTTTCTGCTATAATGCGAGATATGAAATTTTGAAACATGAGAAATGCTGTGCTTTACCAATTTTATTTCATAAAGGCTCAATTTCTGTGGTGGGAGTTGTAAAGCTGGAAATAAATACAATACAGTTCAGTAACATACAGTCTCATTATTTTTCTGTGGATTTTTAATATGTGTGTAAATTTGTTCCTCTAGTCAGTGTTTAAGCTTATGAAGATTAATGGCGATGTTTCTCTTGAAAGGTAAATGGATGTGCATATTACATGTTGAAAGGTGAATGTATCTATTGCTAGCAAAATGGTGGGTATCTTATAATGGCCTGTTAAGATATGATAAAATAAATATAAACTTAAAAAAAAACCAGCACTAAGTTATCGTGCTTAAAAATTCACTGTGCACGCATGTGTGTGTGTGTGTGTGTGTGTGTGTGTGTTGGTAAAGTACTTGTCACACAAGCAGAGGACCTGGGTTTGATGCCCAGAGCCCATGTAAAAAAAGCCAAGCATGGCAGCCCTTCACTGGGAAGGTGAAGACAGGAGGATCCATGGGACTTGTTGGCCAGCAAGTCAAGCTGAATTGGCAAGATCCAGGAAGAGTGAGAGGCCTTATCTCAAAAAACAAGGAGAGAAATTGGGAAAGACGTACTATGCCAACCAAAGTACTTGTCACACAAGCAGAGGACCTGGGTTTGATGCCCAGAGCCCATGTAAAAAAAGCCAAGCATGGCAGCCCTTCACTGGGAAGGTGAAGACAGGAGGATCCATGGGACTTGTTGGCCAGCAAGTCAAGCTGAATTGGCAAGATCCAGGAAGAGTGAGAGGCCTTATCTCAAAAAACGAGGAGAGAAATTGGGAAAGACGTACTATGCCAACCTCTGGCTGCACATGGACACACATATGCATGTACGTGAACACATATATACTGCTATGGACCCTTCAAAAGACACAAAGAATGACAATAAACATGGTTGCCACACTGTCATCATACTGTTAATATCTAGAGCTCATAAACCTAGGCCTAAGTGAGCTTTACTCTATAGTCAGGATAAAATCATATGTCAGAATTCACTTAGCCTGAGGCTGCATTAAGAGGGCAGGCAAAAGGGTCAAAGCTAATGTCATTCTCAGAATATGATGGTTTTATTTGATGGCTTAAAATTTGGAATAAGAGACTCAAATAATAACTGAGGAGGAATAAAATGTACTTCATGTATCGAGCTGGAGTCACAAGAAATCCTTCAGGGAGAAAATTCACATGAGGTATCTTGGCCATGTAGTATAACGTTTTTCTTCCCTTAATACATTATGGTTTCTTTCATCAATGAAGGAATTGCTTTTTAGAGCAATAAAACCCAATGGGATAATTCCATTTGTTCATGTTACCGGTGGGATTTTCCTATAATGAATTGAGTTTCATGAGAAAGAGAGGGCACATTTTCATAGTTGAATGAGGATTAAACCAATATAAATGTCTTTCTCTGACTGGGCAAGGAATTTAGCGACAACAGACCACTTTGTCTTTGTGGTCAAGTAATGACAGAGTAGAGATGAATTTAAGCAAACAAACTCTGAGGGAGACCACATGAAGCTCTGCTATTCCATGACAATTTAAGCCAGATGGGGGCCACTCTGGGGAGTGTGTTCTCTCCCTTCCCTGTCTTCAGGAGGGTTTTAAACCTCACTTGGCTAATTCCTTCACTTCATGAGACAAAACTGAAGGCAGGAGGGCTAAAATGCAGGCAGCAGCTATCGGAACAACAGTGCAGATGAGTCTGTCAGCAGGTGAATGTTGTGTATAGACAAGTCTGTCATTGTTTAAGAATCTGGATAAAACTTATCTTTATACCCGTAGATTAGTGAAGCTCTTAACTCCCATCGGAGAAGCTTGACTTATTTTTGTAGAAGGTGGTGATTAATACAAAAGACTGGGAACTGGCAAAAAGCACAGAGGCTAAGGGACTGTAACGTGTCTTGACCTAAATGGGATATCTATATCATATCCCGTCCTTTCAAGACTCAGGGATCATGGAGGAAGATGGTCAGAACAAGAGGTTGGCAGGGTCATTACACATAAGAACTGGCAGAGACTGCGGCTTCACGATCAAGCCAGTAAAAATTCCAGTATGAATGGGGTTGGGGCCCACGAAGTCTCTGCCATAGCTGAGGAGCTATTGACAATTGATAGCTGCTCAGGGAGGAAGAGTCAGTTTTTTTCAGGGATGTGGCCCCTGAAGTTTGTCCATGTTCCCATGGGTGGCATTACACAAATGTGGTGGTACTAAGTAGGCTCTGGGTTGAAGAATGAATATGTGAAGTTTGGAATGAGAAATGGTGAGGGGTTACAGGAAGAGATGGAGGTGTGGGAGTGGGGGTGGATTGGATCAAAACACATTGTGTTCACATGTGAAATTCTTAGACAATAAAACAAATTTAGAAATCTGGTTAAGGAATAAAGTCCCACTTCAAATGTGTGTCAACGAAGAGGTGCTAGCTAGCATCTCTTGTAGGCGGTATCATGCGGAATTGTCCTGTGCTGGCCTTTTTGACTGAGCATCATGCTCTCAAGGTTGTCACATGTTACAGGATTTCCTCTGAAGTCAACAGGCATGCATTTTCAGTTCTACAAGACGAATAGTCTCTAACTTGCTGAGATTTATGTGCTCGATTCTTGTGATGGTTTCAGATATACTTGACATAAACTTATAAACTCTCAAAAAGATGAACGAGTCCTAGAGATCTGCCTTGTGCCTACAGACAGCACTGTTAGAAGTGCTGTTCACCACAAACTCTATCAAGAGGGTAGGCTTCATGTCAAAGGCACTTACCAGAATAAGACAAAGAAAAGGCTTTGACGTGAAAAAGAAAGGACCCACTGTGGGACCCAGACGCTGGAGTGTGAGGGTTTATTTTAACATCTTCACCCAGTGGGATAGGAATGCAGTTCAGCACTTGCCTGGCAGGTTCTGGGTTTGTACTCCCTGCTTGAATGCACAGGCACACACACACACACACACACACACACACACACACACACACACACACCACAGCTCCTTCACACATAAGTTACTTAGTCTTGGGCCTCAGATTCTTCATCCACAAAATGAAAGGGCGTTGGCACCATGTGTGAAGATGAGATGACACTGACTAAGTGCGCAGTGTTTGCTATCATTCTCCTCTACTGCCACCACCCTGTAAAATTCATACTATGAAATGGTATGTTCTCCTAAAATGTCAAAGAAGCATGGACTTTATGAAATAATATCTCTTGACTGAGCCACGGTGTGAAAGTGAAATTGACAAGAGAAGAAATTCATCCAAGGTAATAAACACAAATACCAGCTTAAATGAAAATATATATTCAGGGCAGTAAGAGTGAAGAATTGACAAAATTTGTAGGAAAGCACTCTAATGTTAACAAAGTCACGTGTAGAAATACAGAAGAAAATAAAGATTAAATAAGAATATCAAATGTAAAGGACCGATAACCTAATCAATCTATATTCCTAAGGAAGATATCAAAAAAGAAAAAAAACCAAACCAAATAAAACTGATACACAATTGTAATGTCTAGGATGCAGTTTCCCTCTTCTATGAAGACACATTTTTTGTGGAACTGGAATTAAACCCAGGGCCTTGCACATGCAAGTGGTTTACCACTGAGCAACATGTCCACTCTTAGTTTTTATTTTAATAATTGTGAAAACAAGAGGTGATGTTCCCATTGATTTGTGATATATGTGTATGTCTATATATAATATACATATACATACATATGATTGAATATTTTACTACATACGTACATTTGAACATAAGTATATGAACAATGTATAGTTTATATATGTGACACATGTACATACACACATGTACATACACAGATATATATATATATATATATATACACATATATATATATGAACTTCTGAGCCCAGGTGTAAACCTCCTGTGGAGTTAATAGATTCTCACCGCAAACCTTCAGAAGTATGAGGAAAGCTGATATGGTTCTGCAGGTATTCGCATATTATAGCAATAGCATGATGAAACAGAAGAAATTTTAGAAAAATACCTTCCTGAATTAATTAAAATGAGTCAACAGGAAGAGATGTTTCTATGTTCCAGAAAGAGACACAGGACAATACACCTACTGAAACTTTTAAAATGTTAAGACAAAAACAAAACAGTCATGTCAGAAATCAGACTTGTTGTGATATGATGGTATATGCCTGTAATCACAGCCTGTGGGAGGCAGGGGCAGTAGGTTGCAGGTTCAAGAACAGCCTGGGCTATATAATAAGACATGAGACTCCATCCCAAAAACCAACAAAATCAGACTGGACACAGATAACTCTTAATATTTTATTTCTATAAATAAAGTGCTATATATGTGAAAAAATTTTATACTGTTAATTCTGAATAGTGGACTCATTTAGTCTTAATTTTAATAATTTTTGGAAAACAGAATGTGTTTGAAACATTTCATATTTTAATAAAAACTGGTCTCCTTTGCCAAACTACTCTTTCTTAATTACAAGTTCCAAAGGGGGAAAATAAAATGAAGTCTTACACTTTTATTTTTTCTGGATAAAATTGGTAATTACTCATGAATTCTGCACACAGCCAGATGGCTTTCAGATTTTAAGGCAGCAAGGCTTACTTGGACATGTGAGGCCTCTGAAAATACACCACTCATATACCAGTTCTGAAAATTTATGTAAATATATTCTAATGATAAGTGAGAGAAATCAAAGTCAAGAACTTAAGTGTGGAAAGGTCAAGTGTAAGAAGACGGTGGCAAGTAATTAAACAAGTTCAAACCACAGCATTGCACCCAAATGACGGCTGTAAATAAAACTGCAGATTTAAACATGCAGCTTAAAAAATGAATTTTAAAAGAAAGCCGATTTATGGTAATAATTGACAGCTAAGGAATAAGAATCACAAAGTTAGGGATGGGGAGATAGCTCAGGTAGTGGTCAGACTTAGGAGTATGAGGATCTGAGTTGTGTTGCCACATTGAAGGAAAAAGCCAGGCACGTGGAACGGGCTTGTGATCTCAGACCCAGAGAAGTGGAGACAGGAGGGTTCTGCCCATTCTACCTTGCCAAATCTGTAAGCTCCAAGTCTCCGTGAGAGACTCTGTCTCTAAAAACAAAGTGGATGGCTCTTAAAAAACAACACTCAAAGTTGACCTCTGGTCTCCACATACATGAGCACACATATACAGGCACACCTGCACACACAAAAACATGCACTCAAACAAAAGGAATGACAGAGTAAACATTCATCAAAGTCTTGGGTTATATATATATAAATACTAGCTGGCACACAGATGGTAAGAAGCAAAATTTCTTTAATATATTTTTTATTTTGGGGGGGTAGTTATTTTTATATGTGTATGAGTGTTTTGCCTGCAGGCATGCAGATACACTGTGCGTGTGCAATGCTTTCTGTGCAGTGCACCAGAAAAGGGTGTTGGATCCTCAGAAACGGAGTTATGGACAGTTGTGAGCTACCATGTGCATGCTGAGAACTGAACTCGGGTCCTCTGCAAGAACAGTCTTAACCACTGAACCATCTCTCCAACCCCAAAGTAAAACTTCTCACTATACATACATTAAAAAAAAAAGAAAATCTAGTGGTTCAGGAGTTAGGTGATTGGGCTAAGTAAAAGTTTTCTGCCTTTCAGGAGTGTACCTTCTTCATCACTGGAAAACATAATAGATAAAAAGAAAATTATAGAAATTGCTATATAATATAGATAATATAAATTAATATAATAGAAGTTAGTCTGTACATATATATATTATATATATGGTTAAGACAGAAAAAAATCAATGTTTGGATAAGATTTGAAATCCCCTTTACATAAGAGTAAGAATGTATTGAAGATATTTCAATTACAGATAAAAAGAAAGCAGAAGTGATGATAGTAAAATACATTTGAGCTCAGGAAAATCAGGAAAAAAATCTTTAAATGAGAAAGAGTGTCATTTTCATTACTGTGAGTTAAACATTAATAAAGATATTATTGACCATGAAGTGGCAAGTCAGGTAACATTTCAATGCACAAGCACAAAACTTCAATATGAGCAATAAAACTAAAAGCTGGGACAATTGTGCTTCTGCTTTGACAGGTTAAGAACATGAGGGGGGCTGGAGAGATGGCTCAGTGTTTAAGAACACTGGTTGTTCTTGCAGAAGACCTGGGTTTGAATCCCAGCACCCACATGGCAGCTAACAGCTGTCCGTAACTCCAGTTCCAGGGGATCTGATGGCCTCTTCTGTCCTCTGCGGACATTACACGACATGGGTGCACTTACATACATGCAGGCATAACTTATACACATAAGATAAATAATAAATAAAATGTTTTTAAACAATATTGATCTGTATATGAATGGAATGAAATCTGTTAGTGGTACCACATGGCTGTCATCTCAGTACCTGGGAGGTAGAGACAGGAGTTCAAAGCCAACCTTAGCTACATAGAGAATTCAAAGCCACAGGGCTACATGAGATTCTGTCTTGAAAATAATTAATTAAATTTAAATTAAAAAATACAGAGAGCATTTAGTATATCATAAAATGTGTAAAACAGAGTTAATACACAGATCTATCAAAATTTTAATTGTACAATGTAACTGCAATGGAATTATTACCAAAAAAACTTGGTCTAGTAAAAGGTTATCAAAAAATGAATAAATTACTTGAAAAGTAAAGATTGGTGAGACCACATGTTCTGAGCACAAGGCAATAAACCCAGAGTTTTTAGAATAAAAGTTTAAGACAACACACCTAAATCTGACAGAAATCTTAAACCAAACGAAGCCAAACAAATATAAATCTTTACTAAACAACTCTTTTAGAGAAAATAAAGTTCTGAATTAAGAAAATAAAACTTCAAAATGCAACATCAAAATTTACACACGGAGTAGATTCATTAAATGATGAGTGAAAATAAAATGAGTATTCTCGTGAGGGTAAGAGAGAGATGAGCGCACAGGACCGCACAAAAGATACCAGAGATTATAGAAAGAGGAGAAACAAATTCTGGACTCGATCTATGAAATGATTAGTGGGGGAAAGAGTAAATCCAATCCAGAAAATGAAAACCAAAAGTAAGCGGGAAAGACCTTCTTTAAAGGTTCCCAAGTCGTTTTTACTAGTGAGAACTTTTCCCCTAAGCCTGTGACCCTTTACAAGCAGCAATAAACTTTCAGAACATCCGTCTCTGCTGTATGATTTGCTCCAGAACTCAGAAAACTACAGAAATCTAACCAGGGTATTTGGCTCAAATTTCTACTAAATAGGTTTTCTGTTTAGTAGAAAACCTATTAAATCTGAAAAAGAAGGAAAATATTAAAATGTCCCTTATGTGTGTGTATAGATGTGAAACTATTCTAAACACAGTTTCTGCAAACCCTACTTAATGCATATTGCAACCATCTTTGGTCAGGAATCTCAGGCTTTGCCACAAGAATGGAGGCTTTTTACATATTAGGTAATTTGGAATGAATAGGTTACACAATAGTTGTTAAAAACTGTAGGTAATAGAGATTTGAAACATTTAATGTGATGAGAAACATTTATGTGCCTATGTTAACCAACAGTTATTAGGTAAAAGTATCTGAAGGGTGCTGAATTAAAATCAGTATTCTTTTTTTAAATATTTGATTTATTATTTTTATTTTATGTGTTTGAGTGTACTGTCTGCATGTATGTGAGTGCACCTGTGTTGTGCAATGCCATGGAGGTCAGAAGAGGACGTTGTATTCCCTTGGAAGTGGAGTTAAGTATGGTTCATAGGCACCGTGTGGGTGCTGGGAATCGAACCTGGGTCCTCTGCAAGAGCAGTCAGTGCTCTTAACTGCTGAGCCATCTCTCCAGCCCCTAAAATCAGTATTCTAAGAGTTCCCAGGCTGAGGAAATGGCTTAGTTGGTAAAGTGCTCCCTGTGTAAGAACACGGATCTAAGTTTGATCGCCAAATCCCACGTAAAAAAATTGAGTGTCACCAGGAGTGGTGCATGCCCTTGATCTTAGCACTCAGGAGGAAGGCAGAGGCAGGCAGCTTTCTGTAAGATAAAGGCCAGCCTGGTCTACATAGTGAGTTCCAGGAAGCTGGGACTACAGGGACACTGTCCCAAAAAGACCAAAAGAAAAAGTTGGGTGTAGCAAAACATGCTTGTAACCCCAGCACTGGGCAGGCAGAGACAGGTGACAGGGCTCCCTGGTCAGCTAGCCTGGCCTACTAGAGGAGTTTGAGGCCAGGGAGAGACCCTGTACAACAAGGTGGAGAGTGCCTGAGAAGTGACATCTGAAATTGTAAACTGGCCTCCACATGGAAATACACACACATGCACACATATGTACAAACACTCCTATGTACAAACACTCCTTAGTATACACACAAATACAGACACACAGACACAGACACACAGGTACAGACACAGACACACACACACACACACACACACACACACACACACACACACACACACACACACACACACACACACACCAGTTCTTTATTAGTCCTAAGCCACACAAGCCTCCTTGACCTCAAAGGCAGACTTTTTCCAAGTAGTATATCTATCACTCTCTAGATAAATTATTTGCAGTTTCATCTGTAAAAAAAAAACAAAAAAACATTTCTTCCTTTTCTGAGGTATTGACTTCTGCACCCTCTCCCTGAGCATAGGGTGTCCTGCTTCTGTTGTCTGTGGCCTGTTTGCAGCTTCTCTGAACAGTGATGCTGGGGGTCGTATAATACAGCTATTTCCCCTTTACTGTGACCAAAATAGGTGAGAGAAACAATTTACTAAAAGAAAGATGTATTTTGTCCCATGGTTTCAGAGGATGAACCCATGAGCTGAGGTTGGCCCACTGAGCTTGGATAGAATACCACAGTGGAGGCAGCTCGTGGACAAAGAGGAAACAGTATCAGGCAGTCAGCCAGGGCTACCGTGTCTCCAAGGACCCACCCCCTAGGGACATACTTCCTCCAGCTAGGCCCCCTACTTCCCAAAGTTCCCAGAACCTCCCCAGACAGTGCCATTAGCTGGGGACCAAGCATCCGAAACAGGAGCCTGAGGGGTGGAGGTGGGGGCTGGTTTCAAGCTGTAAAAATAGATTTTCCTTATTTATTTTGCCCCTGGTCCCTTCTCATACTTCAGAAACCAGGACCCTATGTAACATGCTCTCACCTGTTTTAGTAATAGTAGAGACTGAAGCCTGTGTCCTTATAGCACCACATTTCATTTGAAGGACCCTTACTTAGGTGAGAGTCATAGCCCTGAGAGAATCCTTAGCATTGGATTTGGCCACCTTAAGAAATACACCGAGGGTATGCCTAGAGTACCTTTGTTATCCCTGTTCTCTTCCTGACTGGAACATTCAGATTTATTACCCCGGTGTCTGGTAAATTAAAAGAGTAGAGACTATCACATGCAACCTGCTATCATAAAAAGAAGAATATACCTCTTCCCAAATTCTGATCTCTCGTTTTCTTCCTGGGTATTACCAGTCCCTCACAGTATCCACAGAATTTGTCAGAACCCATCTTTTGTCTCCCAGCAAGGACCAGTTGCCTACTGCACCCTCAGATCACGTTCTATTCGGCTCTTCACAGACTTCAAACTGATGGTCCTTGAAGACAGGGTGCTCCCTTCCCCTCCTGACTTCCATTACATTGAGTACATTTTCTTCTACTTAGTGGGCTGAATAAATATTTGCTAAATGGATTTAAAATGAAAATTGAACTGCTTGAGTTCACCCTATGTCAGATTTCTCAAGAGGTTAGATGTCAACTTTTATAATTAGGAAGATGGTCACCTCTGGGGTGCCATTACTGTCGAATCAGATGAGAGATCAGGACTACGTGTGTGGTGAGGTGTGGGAGAGTGGGGTGGGCAAGAGAAGTTGGAAACACTGGAGTTGTTCAACCTGGCAAAGAGAAGGCCAAGCAGTATGAGTTATGAAGGAGAGTTTGAAAGAAGCAGTCTATTTCCACATAGAAGGCAGAAATGGACACAAGATAATGGGATTACATTTGACTCATGATGCTCTGAGGAGGAATTTCCTAAGTTTGTGTTAAATGAGTTATTTACCCTGTCGATTCTTTTCCCTAGAAAGACTTTAAAACAGAGCTGCCTCCATTCCAAAAGGTTTAAACACAAGGCTTCCTGGAAGAGTCTTGGTGAACCCAACATCTTTTATTTATACTTCTGAGAATCTGCATTTTTGAGTAGATTGGGTCGGATTGTGTTTCCCAACTTCATGACTCTAATCAGTTGAACTTTCTCTTAAAATACAGAGGCCAAAGTGAAGTTCTAAGTCACATTTGTAGTCTGACTTTAAGCAGGATGCATTTGAAAATGTGAGCCAGTGGAGAGGTGTTGAGGGGGTGCCTGGCGGGGGCGCTACTTCCCTTCCTTGTCAGATGTGAGGAGCAGATTCGCCAGGCCTCTGCTTTAAGTGTGATATGAAAGTGACACACTGTTTACTTTCCATTAGCAGGAAGTACATTGCTGAGCAGGCTCAGAATGAACTGTTTTCATTTGAACCTGAAGGATCACTCCCTGGGACGTGAGTACAATCATCTTTGCTGTTCTCCTGGATACAGAGACAAGTAATTAATGGCCCCTCATGCAGCCTGGCAGAAACAGAAAGGAACTGGACTTGCTCTGGGTTTTAGAAGTGTGAAAAGTAAAGGATAAAAATCTAAGTTTATTACTAGTCACAGTCGGTTTCTGAGCTCCTTGGCATCTGAGCATGGATATAAAGTCATCAGGTATATTTCAATGGTAATGATTTTCACATCCAGCAATTATTAAGGAGCAAATTTTTATGCTTTGAAGAATTATTTTTTTCTTTTTTATTTATTTATACACCCACTTCTCAGGTAGAACCCTCCCATAGCCTCCCTCCCCCCACTAGAGCCCTTATACTCTGATATCCTGCTACTGTCTGCTGTGTTGTCGGCACCCCCAGGCATTCCCCACTACTTGCCCTTCTGGTGAATCTAGTCAGCCTATCTAGAGGTCTTTGTTTTGTCCAGACAATGCACTGGATCACGGTGGGAGGGGGCAACTGTGCAATAGCTCCAACTCTTCATTTCTACTAACCCTGAACTTCACCCAAAGCACAGTAGACACCAGAAGGTGCTGGGACCAGCTGTAATATGCGATGTGGTTTCCATCTGAGGGTTTGCTGAAGAGAAAGTCATGTTTTCTGTCATAAACAATTATGGAATCTCAATATGTATTGGAAGTAAACCTGCTCTCCTACCATTAGTCAAGGCTTATTGCTCTGAAAACCCTTCCCTCTTCTGAGATGAGGAGTCTTGTCAGCACAAACCACATTCCGAGAGGACTCAGGCAAGTTGAAGATCGTTGTATGACCTAAGGCTTCCACTCTTACAAACTAAGACATCAGATCTCTCTACACCAGTATTCAAAAAGGGGAGTGAAGCCCCAAGTCTCAGGCTTGAGTATGGAATGGTGGCAAAGCACAGAAATGTAAAGTGAACTCAAGACTTCAATAAAAAGGAAACTGGTCAGTACACAGGGCAAGTGCTTGCTCGGTGTCCTCTTCTCTCTTTAAGGAGGGACTTCCTGTGCTCAGAAACTCACAGGAGTTTCTGGCTTATGTTCTTGAGTGGTCAGTAACCAGATAAGCCCAAGTAGATGACTTCTCAAAGTCACAAAAGAAAGAACAGCTCTTGGACTCTGGCTGACACTGGAATCAATATTCTTCCTTCCAGCTGAGGGATGGCAAAATTGTCACACTAGGAGCCCTCGGAGCTCCTTTTGCTAGAGGTGGGGAGGTAGTTGCTTCTGTCTTCTATGAAGAAACTCCCACTGGTATGCCAGAAATCTCAGTCTTTCTAAGAAAGTAGGAATTGTGGCTTTCACAGGTGGTCCCCATTATTGCTCTCTAAATTGTGTGTGTGTGTGTGTGTGATGCATATGTGAGTGCATATTTGTGTGTGTACATATGCATGTGGGTGCCCATGTGTGCTCATGCATGTGGAGACCACAGGTGGATGTCAGGAGTCTTCCTCAATCACTGTCCAATTTATTTTTCAAGACAGGAACTTGATGTTCACTATTTGACTAGACTGTCTGGTCAGTATGTCCCAGGGATATGTCCATCTCCATTTTTTTTGTCCCTCACTTTCAGAGCTAGGGTTACAGACATGTGCCACCATGCCTGGTTTTTATGTGGAGATTTATTCTGGGGACCCAAACTCAGGTCGTCATACTTGCATGGCAGACATCTTACCAACTGAAATATCTCTGCATCCCCACTATGGGTCTTTTCTATATCACCCACCAAGTGTGACCTCTGAGGCTACTAGGAAATTAGATCATTTTGGTTGAGTGGAAAAAAAGAGAGAGACACCTATTGTCAACCACAGAAGGACAGAGGTTGTGCCTGTCCTATTGAATACGATAGGTCTGAAGTAGAATTGGTGAATTGATACATGAATGAATGAGTACCGTCTTCAACCTCTGCTAAAGAGGAATGCAATGGTTTGCTCCCCCAACCCTTCTATTTTGGCCATTATTTCCCAGCCTCATCAGCTGCCATTACATTTCTAGCAGCCTAGAGAATCTCTTGTCCATTCCAAAGTTGTTTAGTCATACTCCATTGAAGTGTGTGGTGGAGGCATGGTGAATCATTGCTTGCCTGGATCATGTGATGGCCTCTGCTTTGCCTTATACCAGTTGCCTTATGGCATCTTATCTGAGACATTTCAGATATGTTAAAGATTAAGACTCAGCTGGAAGACATGCAAAACTGCCAGATGAGAGCAGTACAAATGAGTATCCTGAATTTCATTCAGCTGAAGAAATGTGAGTTAAGGAATTTGGGGTATGGATCTCAATCCCTAGCCTACCTGCCTGCAGCCACATGTGCAAGACTTAACCATTTATTTATTTATTTATTTATTTATTTATTTATTTATTTATTTATTTATTTATGTGTCCCTGTATGTATATGGATGTACTCACAAGGACAAGAAAAGGGTATCTGATCTCCTGAAGCTGGAGTTACAGGTGGTTGTGCAGTACCTGATCGGGATGCTAGGACCTAAACTCTGGTCTTCTGCAAGAGCAGCAAGCGCTCTTAACCACTGAGCCATCTCTCTGGCCCGTAGTTTATATTTCAAATATTATTCTATGAAGAAATGCATGATGATGACCCCTTCCTGGCAAATTTGAATAGGAGGGAGACCAAAGAGGATGAAATAGAACTGGGCTTGCAGAGGGGAGCATTGCATAGAGAAGAAAGCAGGTATTCACAGGGAGGTCAGTCAAGGGCTACTGCCACAAGTTTCTCTCGCAGCCTCCAGAAAAGCCTGGCCATCTTATTAGATGAAGACCAGGCGGCGTCACGCAGACCACACAGACACAGGGCTTCTTGCTTCTCCTGCAGCTCCTTTCGGGTCGATGTGCTTGTCCACATACCTGGGAATGAAGGAGTTAACAAACACACCTGTGATGCTCAGTCTGAACAGTGACAGAGCATGTTTTAAGTAAATCAGGCACTTAGCACTTACTTAACTGTGAAGGTTGAATGGGATGTCACCAAAGATGGACACATCGGGAGAGTTTTCTTCCAAAGTGCCACCCAGCTCCTTCCCACCTTCCATATTTACAGAGAGGGTGCCTCTGCAGTTGGCATTTAAATGGAAGCTGACATTTGGTTTGCTTCTAAGAGATGGATGCGTGCACAGCTTTTTTAATGGCCCTTTGCACAAACTCAGAGATTAAAACGAGCCTCAACAAAAACCATAGGGAAGGAGGATAAAAACGATTCTAAACCTTACCCTATGACCAGCTGACACCCGTAAAGCACAATTGTGTTTTAATGCTAGTGCTTTGGAATGGCTCCAGTAAACAGACTGCCGTATGCAAGGCTTTCAGATCTTCAGTACTCGTGATCCCCACTGGTGGGTTTTCTCTTGCTGCGTTCAAGTTCGAATGGAGTATTATTGCACCATTAAGGGTGCCCTAGAAGTACGGAGAGCGGCTGTTGCATAGTTAAGTGAAAAGGTAGCATTTTACGTCTGATAGAGCAGTCATCTTGCAAATTGCAAATTGGTAGAGAGAGGCAGAGCGAGAGATGTATAAAGAGCAGTTTCCACAGGATAAGTAAATGGAAGTCTGAATTCTTTTATAAATTCCTGTAAGTAACACACTTTACTGAGCTTTTAGAAGAAAAATGCAGATTCTTTCCAAGGCTTAGAAGTAAGTACCTATCCCACCCTCCCACCCCAGGTACTTTTCAAAGGCACTATGATCACCACCCTCATCGTTAGCAGGAAGGAAAAGAAAAGAAACAAGAATAAAAGTCATCTTTCACTAGAGTAAACAAAGCGAGTTCAGCTTGTCACAGTGAGTGATGAATGGCTGCCTATCATTTTCCTAGGGAGAGGGAAACCAAAGATTGTGTATCAATTTTTATAATTTTAAGGCTGAAAGATAATAACTGCAGAAATGGAGCAGAGTATATAACAGTCCCCTCTGAAAATGTGATTACACATGAAAATCCATAAAAATGTACAAAGTGATAGATGAACCAAAACCAAACAAACGCAGTTTTTTATCCTTTTGGAATGGAGCAGAAATAGCATATGTAGAGAGAATGATTTTATTTTGTATTTTTAAAAGAAACATTTGGAACTTAATTGAATTATATTGCTGGTGGGAATTGAAATTTTCAGACAGAATATCGGATTTTATTTTAAATTGAATTCTATATTGAAGAAATGAAGAACGCACCATCAGTGAAATATTAGCAATAAAGTTGACACATTTCAATAAACAACAAAGAAAGCTAGGCATAATAAAAACCAGCACAATCTCGCTCTACACTCTCCAAAACCCTCAAAGGGTGTATATGAACTATTCATGCTAATTCTGACAGGGCGATCGTCTTTGATCTATTTTAATTAAATCTCATTTACATCTCATATTTATTTCTAGGGATTCTTGAAAAGATTTAAATTATATTTTCATAACTGTCTTGTTAAATTTACTCTATCTCCCACATTTCTAACAACTTACTGTTATTAATGAATTAAAAGCACATACTGAGACGCTTGTTTTTCCCTCTTACTACTAAAGTTATCAAGCTAACCCCAAATTCAATGCAACATATTTTACTAATATATATTAGTGTTTTATTTAGTATAAGCCATTTTGTGTTTGTTTTCAGGTATACCATGAGTCTTCCATTAAGTAAACTAAAAAAAATAAAATTACATTTGTAACCCTAAAATCTTTTAGAATTAGATAAAAGCTCCCAAATATTTTTGAGATTTTTGGCCTTTGGAACAGAGAATGTTGCTAAGAGGCCCAAGGATATTTTGACTTACCTCTTCAGAGGAGGGAATGTTAAGAGTAGCAAAAAAAATCCTATATAGAAGAAAGAAAGAAAGAAAGAAAGAAAGAAAGAGAAAGAAAGAAAGAAAGATAGAGAAAGAAAGAGAGAGAGAATACATGAAGTTGTCAGAAAAATAGTGATGGGGAGATATGGGAGGAGTGGGAGGGGAGGCAGCAGGTGTGGATTTGATCAGAACATCGTATATGCATGTATAGAATTCTTAATAATTTTTTTTAAAGTTGAAAAAATTATATTTGTTTGAGGGTGGGGGCAGAGTGGGCATGTACCTGTCATACTGGGCCATGTAGAGGTCAGAGGACAGCTGGTGAGTTCTCTCCTTCCATCACTAGGTGTAAGAATGACTTTTCTGACTTTTTTAACAAAGGGAATCTTACCTAACCTAATCTTAAATTTTGAGATCATTTAACACTGTCTCAACTTGTTTATACTATGAACAAGTTTACAGGCCTTAGGCATCTCTTGTAACATGAACATATAGTTTTAATCTAATCCCTCAGGATCCTTCCTTGCCCCTTACCCAGAACATTGTGTGTGTGTGTGTGTGTGTGTGTGTGTGTGTGTGTGTGTATTAGTGAAAGCAATGAATAATCATTGGAAGCAACTGAATTATTCTATTTATGTTATAAACAACAGGTAGGGTTACATCTACCTGATAACATCTGCCAGTAGTCTGTGTGCTGGTCTCAGCAGGGATCAGAGAGGGAAAACCCTTCCTCTTTTCCTCACTATACCGGGTGTGGTGTTTCAATAAAAAGAGACCAAGGCCTTTGTGGAGAACAGTTCCCAGAGCACTAGATTTCCTGAGAGAAATCTGCAGGCATAAGTTCTCAGAACAGATTGGGCCCCACTCTTGGTTTTAATGACTGTTAAGAGTCAGGCTGTTTTTGTTCAGGCAACACTGTAACGGCTGAGATCCCACTGCTGCATTGAGGGGCCCAGAGATCAAACTCAGGTCACCAGACACAAAGGCAAGCACCTTTACCCACTGAGCCATCTCATCACCCCAGTTGGGTAAGTTTAACCGAAAGCAATGTACACAATGAAAAGTGTTCTGTTTACTGGTTTGTTTTTTTTTTTTTTTTTGAGACAGGGTCTTGTTATATATCCCAAGTTGGCTTCAAACTCATGATCTTCCTTTTTTGTTTTTTTTTTTACTTTTACAAAACTTTATTGAGAATCTCATACATGCATATAAGGTGTTTTGACAAATCCGTGCCCACTCCCTCCCCTCCAATAGTCCCCCCTCTGAAGAGGTAACCCTAAAATCTTTTAAGGATTAGATAAGAGCTCCCAAATACTTTTGACATTTTTGGCCTTTGGAACAAAGTATGTTGCTAACAGGGCCAAGGACATTTTGACTTTTAGCCCAGAAACTGGCTACTTTTTTGGGGGGTCTTTTTAACCCTAACTGCCTAGCCAATTCCTACCTCTTATTCTTATCACAGCATCCTTTGAAGGGGTTACCCAAATTGCCATTAGGGAGTAGGGACTTCCATTTCCTGAATACTAGGATTAGCAGTATGTTCCACAGTGTCTGGCCACCTTTAAAAAATATTTTGTTTGGTTGGGAAGAAGGGGGTTGGTAGGAACGGGAGGGTGTGAGAGAGTGTAGTGGGGGTTGGATGTGATCACAGTATATCACAGATGAGTATGATACTGTCAAATTTCTAAAAAGTAATTAAAAATTCACACAAGAATAATTAAATAAGCAAAGATACGCAGATGGAAAAGTAGGTGAACTCAGAGTGGATGAGAACATAGATGGTTTTGAGACATAGCTCAGGCAGACTCTGATTCCCAGACAGAAGGCAATCTTACTTTGTTGACAGATGTTAGTCAATTCTCAACAGCAGGCATCTGATTCTGATGTTATCAATTATTAACAACATATGCTTCAATATTTAACCCATATTTGGCCCACATTTATCTCCATAAAGTGATGCTTAAAAATAAAAGGCTATGATAGCCTTATATCTACTAAAGAAAGAAGTGTTTGGTTTACAGAATATTTTTATTGTGTGGTGTCAGGGGTCAAATCCAGGACCTCATGTATGCTAGGCAGGCACACTACCACCAAGCTACATTCTTAGCCTGTGCTGATGTTGTTTTGGCAATAAGAAATTACATCAATAATTTATATCTGTTTGATAGTTATGGTCAGTGGGAAAATGCTCCGTTTCACCTACTGTGTCAGACATCTTTTGAGGTATTTGTATTCTCCAGCTCATGATTGTCAAATGCTGGATACCAGTGAGAACCATCTCAACAGGGCAGGCAAATGGAAGTCTGAATCTTCTGTAGATTCCTTTAAAAATAACACACTCTCTTGGGCTGGAGAGATAGCTCAGCGGTTAAGAACACTGACTGTTCTTGCAGAAGACCCAGGTTCGAATCCCAGCACCCACATGGCAACTAACAGCTGTTCATAACTCCAGTTCCAGGGGATCTGACAGTCTCTTCTTTCCTCCGTGGGCATTGCACAACATGGGTGCGCTTACCTACATGCAGGCAATACATGCATACACATAAAATAAAAATAATAAAATATTTTTAAAAAAAGATGCTTCTTAGCAAAAAAAAAAAACAACAACAGAAAACACACTCTATTGAGCATTTAAAAGAGAAATGCAGGTTACTACAGCATAGTACAGCTTTTTTCTTCTTTTCTCTGCAATCTAAGTATATTATAAGCACAGTTGTACAGTTTTTATTGTGGAATTTTAATGTATTATTTATACCAGCTAGGTTTATGAAAAATATAGAGATGAGGTTAGAAATCTGCCTTTTCAAATGACCATAAGGAGGAACATTGCACCATCTGCCTGCGTCAGCTTTGCTTACAGGAAGCTCTCTCCTTCACACTCTTTAAAACTAAGCTGGATGAAGGGGCAATGGTTGGAAAAATCCAACGTGAGGGCTCATAGAAAAGAAAAAATCCTGGGTAGGAGCTAGAGACTGGAAAAATAATTCAAGGCCATGTGGAAGTAAAGAGATGAACAAGCCTTTTGTTGCACTGCTAATTTCTTTAATATATGATTATTCTGAAGCCTTGGTTTAAAATTCATTCAGGTAGTATAAATGTTCACCCTTAGCTGCCCTGATTCCTAGTAAGAGAGACCTGGGAAGACCAGATAATATGCTAGGGCATGCATGAACCTGTTACAAACAGCATGAACTGCAATTCATCTTACTAAGCACCTTGGATGCAATCCAGCTTGAGAATCATAAAGCACTTTCGAATAAGAGATGTCACTGAAGCAACCGTGTTTGCTTATCAGAGGAAAGGCAACCAATTAATAGCTTTATTACTAATACCATTACCCTGAGGGCTAAAATCAGGTTTATTTATTTATTTTAATTCAACATACTAAATTCCACACAAATGCACAACAAGGCACAGCCCCTATTACAAATGAATAACTTAATTAAAAAACATTGATTTGGCTCATTGACTGCTGCAAATTTTATTAAATATTAATGATAACATTTTGTATTTTTTATACTCGTCATGAAAGTTTTATGCACTCTCTCCCCTACAGCAGCCTTAGATTTTATGACAAAATCTTGGGCAGCTCAAAGTACAGACATAAATATTGCATTGGCTATTTTGGTACAATATATGTATATACACAAACCCATGAGTAGATATGTGTATGTTTATACAAATGGGCATGGAGTTAGGAAAGCTGACTGTAAGCAAGCAAGGACTGAGTCTGTGTTTTATTCTAACTACCAAGGAACTCTTCAGACAAGTACTGTATAAGACAACTCATTAGAACCCCTTACCTAAGAGTGTTTGTTTCCAAATTCTGAACGCAGAATATAAAGTAAAAAACATTGCTCTAAAAATGATGTAGTTTTCTAGTTACAAATCCTCTCTGGCAAGAATTCGCACCAAAAAGGGCGGCTAGAGAGATTGCCTAGCTAGTGAAGTGGTTGTACAAGTGTGAGCACTTGAGTATGGATCCACATGTCTGGGGGTGCAAGTCTGCAATCCCAGTGCTGGAGCGGTGACAAGAAGCCAACCTTGGAACTCACTGGTTAGCCAGCCTAAGCAATCAGTGAGCTCCAGGTTCAGTGAGAGACCTTGCCTCAAAAAATAAGGTGGGGAGTCATGGAGGAAGACCCCAGACATCCGCCTTTGGCCTCTACATGTGCTTTCACATACATGCGATGCTACCCCCCCCCCCCCCCCCCCAGCCACAGGAGTTTTCACCAAAAAAGACAGAATTCTCCTTTTCCCCACCTCATATGCCCAGAAAACCAATGAAATTCATTAGTCTATTGGACAGCCCTTCAAGTTTGGGTATTTTGTTTTATCTTTGCCTCTGTGAGTTTATTTTACATGTTTATATATCAGAGTCTGTAGGGCCTGGAACAGTTACCAGTCTAGATGGACTACAAGGGACCCTCCCTGGTTCCTCCAGGCACTTAGTGAGAAGCATAAATGTTTGGCGTCAACTGACAGCTGTGTGCAGTGAATCAGATGATACTGTTATTTGGAATGTTTTTCTATTATTTGGAAAATTTTACTTAAAATTTTGTAAAACATCCAACAGAACATCGTTACTTTGAACTTCTGCCGTGACTTTATTTTTCTTCCTCTGTATCTCAAAGTCTTTTGACAACAATTGAGAATTTAATTTGCTTAAGTCATTTCCTCCAATCACCTCAGAAGTCAGAGGGACAGCTAGGACCTCTGAGTTAAATATTGATTCCAAAATTGAGCAAACTTCCTTAGGGATGCAATCATAGCAACCCAGACTCAAAAACAAAGCTCAGGCCTTGCTAAACACTTGTCAAAAAGTTCCAGCCCCACTAGGCAGAATTTAGCAAATCCCCACTGTGGAAAGGTACGGGGGAGAGGACAGCAGGATGTCTTCCTAAGGAAGCACTGCCCATATTACAAAGTTACCATATTTTCTGAATTGTTTAAATCAAAAAGTGGGCCAGAAAATCTTTAAATATAAGTTTCTTTGGGGCTGGAGAGATGACTCAGTGGTTAAGAGCACAGGCTGCTTTTGTAGAGGACCCAGTTTGGTTCCCAGAACCCACAAGGAGGCTAAGAACCATCTGTAACTCCAGTTCCAGGGGATTTGATGGTTTTTTTAGCCTCCATGGGCATTGCACATACAAGCAGGAAAAACTCATATACACAAAGTATCAATAAATAAAAAGAAAAAAATAGGCCCCTAGGCTGGGCATGGTGGCATAGGCCTTTAATTCCAGCACTCAGGAGGCAGAGGCAGGTGGATCTCTGTGAGTTTCAGGCCAGCCTGGTCTACATAGGGAGCTCCAGGACAACTGGGGCTATAGGGAGACCGTGTCTCAAAAAGAAAACTAGAAGTGTAGAAAAACAGTTTTTATGTAAAGGATTATGGCAAGGAATATATAAAAAATAAATTTATTCTGTATTGTAGTTACTATAACAGCATACCTAAGGACCAAGTATGTTTCAGTGATGTATTATCGGAGTCGAGTTACCAAGTTTCTGGAAGACTTTGCCTCTTCCCTCTTTTTCACTTATGTACAACTTCAGTTCAAATGGGCCACCAGAAACACTCTTCCCTCCCTTGGTTCTTCAGGTTCTCTACTGCTGTTGGCATCTGGGTTCCTCTTCAAGCCCTGGTTCCACACTCCATACAGACTTCCTTCAGAAGTCTTCTGATGGCCTCTTCCCTCCCTCCTCCTTCCACTCCCGCTCTGCTCCCTCCACATCCCTATCAGGCCCTCCCTTCTTTTACTTCTTTCTGCTGGGATTCTAACACAGGCAAACTCTCTCAAGCTCCTCCAAGTGGCCTTACCAGTTGGGTTAAACAGTTCTACTCCTCCAATCAAGTAAGTCATAGATGGGTTTAAAATAAAGAAGTCAAAAGAAAGCAACTCAGGTAAACAATTACCCATCAGGGATACTGGAACCAGTACACGCATTTTTTAGTTAGTTCAGAGAGCTGCAAAATGTTCCCTCTTTCCTTCAGTGTACTAATCATTTCCCTTTTTGTTGTGGAATAAAGTTTCCTTCCCCAGTGATAAGCACTTGGGTAACCGAAACAAAATACAAGAAAGAGAGAGCAGCCGTTCCTTGCCCAGGAGTTCAGCACCAGACCTGAGGGCATGTGCTCCATAAGTTTTGAATTGTGCTGGTGTCCCCAACTCAGCTTGACTGTGTCCTGGATCTATACAGCTACCTTTGGTCCTCGCAGGGAATAAATTAAATCTGCATCTTGACTGTGTTGCCTGGAAGAGACTGTTCAATTATTTATGGGGCCATAGCAGGGAGAGGCTCTTCTTTGCAAGGTGGGCTTGGGGAGGAAGAGCATTCTGCCTCCAGCCTCCTCTAGGCCAGTGTGTTAGCAAGTTCAGTAATGTCTAGAGAAAATAACAAGGCTGGAGGTAACCAAGATAAATGAACAAAAAGAAGGCAGTAAGTCACTTTCCGCCCTTGTTTGGGGACCTCTCTCTAGCTGGATTGGCTGCCACTGAGTTTTGGTTCTGCCTGGGGTGTGGCAGGTGGAAGATGATGCCCATCTGGGGAAGGCTGGGTAGGTAATGGATTAAGAGGCACATGGATCTAGGTTTGAAGTTTTATAATAGAAATAATAAATGTAGGAACTTGTACATATGGAAGGGACTCATGGGTAATCAGTTTTGGATTTGGGGTGGGTTTGTTGGTATATTCAGTATTGTAACAGCTTTGTGGTGAGATTCAAGAGGCTTTGCTTTGCACAGAGCTCATCAGGGACAGGCTCCTGAAGGCCTCCTAGTTATTTATTGGTATTATGGAAACCATGGAAGCATAGAGGTACATAAAGAGCTTGGAGGTGTTTGCATTCATGCGAGTCTTTTCCATGAGATGAACCTCTTGTTCCCTGATGGCCAAGTTATTTTAATTGAGTAAAAAGCAAAACCAACCAAAATCAAAACGACTGTATAAAGGCAAGATTTAAGTACACATACTCTGAGCAGTGCAATTCATCTCCATGTCAGTATGAAATTATTTCAGTGACAAACATCTGATTTTCTAAGAACTCTGTCCATTAATCTGATATGGAACTGATGTAATATGAGGGAAGGATGCAGAGACAGTGAGAGGAGGGAAGGATGGAAAATTCTGGAGTACCTGCTGAAATTTGTTCTAAAACATGGTCTCAGAAAACGTTATTGTCATAGTTGCATGGATACAGCAACTTCCATTTATTTTTGCATTGTATGTGTGTGGTGTGCATGAGTGTATGTACATATAATCACATGTGTATGGATGCATGTGTGTGTTCCCTTACGTGTGGGTTGCATTTGCACATAATGTCATATGTGCTCAAGTTTGAGGGTGATGTAGGGTGTCTTCCTCGATTGCTCCACACTCTATTTACTGAGGTAGGGCCTGTTACTGAACCCGGAGATCACTGATTTGGCTAGTCTAACTACTCAGCTTGCCCATGGATCCTTGCCTCTGCCTCCTGAGCAATAGGATTGAAGGTGGGCCTCTAGGCTCTCCAGGATTTTATGTGGGTACTGGGAGCCCCAACTCTGTCCTCACCATTATTAAACAAGCACTTTATGCAGTGAGCCACTGCCCTAGCCCGTAAATTCCATCTTAACAATGTACATGTAGAGTATTTTTGTTTCCGTGGCCAATGGATGTTATTAAGCCTAACTTCACTGGACGTATAACAGATCAAATAAATTATATTTACATAGACTTTCTTCTTAGACCTCCAAACCTTTCCTAGATCTTAGCTAATCCTTCCAATATCCAAGTAAGAAATCAGTCTATTATGTGATCTTACTATTAAAGAACATAAGACATGAAAAAATCAAAAGGTTTTGATTTCTATATAGACAAAGTAGGTTGGTTCGTCCTAATATTAGCATGTGCTACTTCATATGTGTGGTATGCATTAATCTGTTCTCTAGATCAAAAAGCACTAAATTTGCAGTTACACCTAGCATTGAAGTCAGCATCAAAGCATAGTCTATAGGGCTCAGTTGGAAGAGTTCCTGCCTAGCATGATTAAGGCCCTTGGTTTGATCCCCAGCATTGCATAAACTGGACATGATGGCATATAATGTAATCCTAGCACTTGGGGAAGTGGAGACAGAAGATGCCCAACGTCCTTCCTAGGTATACAGCAAGTTAGAGACCAGCCTGCGATACATGAGAATCTGTCTCAAAAAAAAAAGTAGTCTATGAATATGAAGACTCACCCATTTTGCTGGTAATAACTTACAAAGTTGTCCCTTTTTCTCACCATGTTTAAACTTTTTTTATTGAAGAATAAAGGGCATACAGAAAAATATATGTGAAAAATTCACTGACTTCTATACTTTTTTGAAAACAAACAAACAAACAACAAACAAACCCCGCAGAGCCTGGTCATATGTTGAGGAAGAGGGCCAGTACAACGAAGCCGATGAAAACAAAGGACGTTTCAGTGCTGTGACAGATTGCAGATCCCAAAGACGACTGCAGTATCACCCATCCCATCTGTCTTCTGAAATGTGACCTTTCCATTCCCCAACAAAGGACAACTTATTTCTCTACCCACTGCATCTGGTTGGCTTTGTAACTGCTCTGACCAATAAAATACAGCAGTCACAATTCTTGACCATTTCTACACCAAATTCATAACTGGATTGGTGCTTTCTTCCCACCCACCCCTGGAATATTTGTTTTTGGTATGCTGTCTCTCAGAAACAAGCCCTAGACTGTAAGAGGTACTCTAGTCAAATCCCAGCTCAGTGTGCCAGCATCAACTTCCAGCATGCTAAATGAACCATCTTAGATATTTAGACTAGCCAAGAACTATAGAGGACCTCGCCAACATCTGAGCTCAGTTGCTTGAAGGATCCTGTGGGGAACTGCTTAACTGAGCCCACTGTACCTATCTATACACATATGTAGGATGATGACAAATTGTTGTTTGAGAGCCACCAGTACTTGGGAGAACTGAGTAGGACGATGGCCTTGCTGCAGTGAGACCCTGTCTTAACCCCTCTCCCTCACCCCAACAATAGAGCCTGTAATTTGGGGATGATATACTAATCAAGAACAGATAACTGGGATGGGTACCAGAACACAGATCTAGGAACTTGGCTTTGTCAGGAGAAAATGGGAGACAAATAAGACAGATTGTAGACATAGTTTTAGATTTAATGGGTGAGAAGTTAGAAGTGAAACTTTGGTAAGGTAGTAGAAAAGATGAGACAGTGGGTTTAAGGAAGGAATAATGATGTGGAATATCAAATATGTAGAAACACAGACAGAACTCTGAAAAAAGGCCAGGGGCATACTTGAGGGTGGGCCATGCTGAGGTTGTATGTTATAGATCTGAAGAACACCATTTGTATGGGGCTGGGGTTTCTCCATCTGTGTTCAAATGTCCAGATCAGGAGAGGAGAAAGCACAGGACTAGCTAGATGGTGGACTGCAGGTTGAAGGAACAGAAAGTGAGATAGCTATGGGTGTGAGCATGTGCTGCATAGGGCACTGGCCCTGGGTTTTAGCCTGCTTGGGAACAGCGATGAAACTGGGTAAATCCCAATATAAGAAGTGGGAAAAAGGAAGGAGCACAAATTTGAGCTCACTAACATCAGCTTTATGAGAGAAGCAATTGAGGATGCTGGAGAGAGATTGAGATCTAGTCATAGAATGATTGAACCCTGTGATATGTGTTGTTTTATGACATCACCAGTAGCTAAGAGTTGTCCCTATACAACATTTAAAGACTAACTTAAAGAAAGAACACTTTAAAATTTTTACTTTGTAAACCTCCAATTGGGAAGATGGAATGAGACTGAGGTTTTATTCATTTATTATTAACAAATTCATTCATTCAGCCAGCCAAGAGTGTGCTGAAGCAGGTTTGGATTTACTCATGAAACCCAAGAGTGTACAACTCTATACTCAGGGACATCCTGTTGGCAGTACAGGCACTTACAGTGCAGGATTCTGCAGACCCGGTAAATCAGGGCATTTGTTTCCTCAAGACCAGGATGTTAACATTTGCCGGAACATCACCACTTTCACCATCCTTATGCCCTGCTTATCATAAGAAAAATAATTCATTTTGTTCATTTCTCATCAGTGTGAACTATTAACTTTATGTCTCCATCTGAATAAATGTACCCAAAAGATGTGAGTGGAAGATTATTTCACCGTACTTTTATTACTGGCATGAAGTACAAGTGTTGGATTTAAAGGCAAGTGATTTATTACATGCGAAGACTCATGTTCTCCTTTTTCTCCATGCCAGAATAATCCAAGACCAAAGGAAACTGGCAACAAACAAGCAGAACTCAGCCATGTGCAGACAAGGGCCCTATCTAGATATATGGAATCAGAAAATTTAAAAAAGGATTAACCATGAAATGATTATTTTAGGAGGGGAGAAGCTGGCATACTATGAAATAGCTCCTCAGTGAGGTCAGGTATAGGGCTTTGTTCAGCTTACATGAACATCCCCACTCCTGGTTAAAAGTCTCCAGACTAGAAACTCACCTCACAAGGTTCACCATTGTCTTAAAGACACTTTGCTGTTAGCAATGGAAAACATGCTAAATTATCAATTACTTTAAAATGTTATCTAACCTTTCCAATTTACATAGCAATACAAGTGGTATACTAGAACTCAGGGCCCAAACTGACTTGTCCTTATACTTTTTCATAAAAAAAAAATTCCAGCTCAGTTTCCAAATAACTGTCTTTATCCTTTTTTACTTCCTTTTGCTTTAGGATCATATCAAAAGTAAGTGAATTAGCACAACAAAAAGAAAAGGTTATTGGGAATATGAATAAAAACATAATCCCTAGAGGATTTCAACCTAGTTGGGTTTGAAAAAAGACGCAAATTTTTTTTTTTTTTTTATCAGGGAGGTAAAGCAAGCCTGAGGGTTTGGAGCTGTTACTTAGTATACTAAACTATATTAATATTTTTTTCCACTGGTGCAATAAAAACTGATTGAGAATGGCTTAGGAGTGACTGTGAGGGTAATAAAGCACTTTGTGACTCACTCTCAGAATTGCAATATTGTCTTGAAAGGTTTCATTAAAATTAGAAGCCTTTTAGCTTGTTCTGTTTCTATTAAACAGGAATGCATTAATGTATTTTATTTGGGAGAAAATTAGAAAAGATGAATATGTAATAACTGGTGTGCAAATGCAGGGTGATATTTTTGAAAGGGTGGGGAAACAGCACTCACAAAATCTCCATACTACTTGAACCCCGTTCTGTGACATTCTTTGTCCAGGTGGCTTTAATGACAATCTCACAAGGCATTTTCAGGTGTTACACTCATTGGTCACTGAACCACCTCCTTCCTTCCATATTTCCCATTGAATACAGTAGGAGGCATTAATTTGCTTCCTACTGAGAACAGTTGAAGACACATGGTGGATTCTACTTCATGGAGATTCTGTTTAGTGAATGAAAATTATCTAACAGGGAAAAATAATTGTCCTCATTTTCTTTCCAAGGGCACTTATTAAAATGGATTTTTAAAATGAATATGCAATGATACAGCAAATTAAGCTTGCTAGATCAAAACAACAACACACTCTAAGATATTGAAAATACGCACAATTCTTTCATTTTATAGGAGGAGAAACTATTATATTGTGGATATATATTTTTTCATTACTTCTAGATGATAAAATTTAATGACAAGAAAGGGTTTTAAAATTTCAACAAGCTTTCCCTAAGGGAAAATAGTGCAGGAAGTAGACTGCATAGAACTCTAAACTGGTCTGTTAGAGCCTGAATGCTTGTGTATTCCCCAAAGTCACACGGGAAGTCCTGATCCCCAAGGCGATGGCCTATGAAGATGTAACTTGGGGAGGTGATGACTCTCAGATGAGGTCATGAGAATGAGGTCCCTTTGAGAGGATCTATGCTTTTATAAACAGAAATGCAAGAGCTGGCAAGATGACTCGATAGGTAAAGAGCTCACTGCACAAGCCTGGTGACCTGAGTTTGAGCTGCTGGGAGAACCAACTCCTCAAAATAGTCCTCTGACCTCCACATAGGCACACACACACACACACACACACACACACACACACAAATAAATTAAAAAATAGCTTGTACAAGGGCCAGTAAGATAGCTTAGCAGGTAAAAGAGCTTGCTGTGCAAGCCCCTCTTCCGATGGTGTGTGTGCGATGCACATACACACACACTGAACAAAAACAAAATCTACAAAACTAAACAAAAAATTACAGAGCGCACCCGAGTGCACTCCTGCCTCCCTTTCTTCCTCCCTCCCTCTTTAGTTCTCACCAACTTGCTGAGCTGGTGAGTGTGAGAGTCCTTACTAGGAACAGAATAGGTTCCTCAGTCTTGAACTTCCAGCCTCTAGAATCATGAGACACACATGTTTATGTTCAAACCACCCAGGCTCTGGTATTTTGATATGGCAGCCTTACATTTTTGGAATGCAGTCCCTTTGATCAAAGAGCTGAGTACCAGTATCCTCCACACTCTGCCTCCTGACTGTGGATGCAAAGTGACCACCTGCCTCAAGTTCTTGTCACTGTGACTTGCTGCTATGATGAACTGTATGGACCAATCAGCCTTCCCTCCCCCCTTCCCTCTCTCCCTCCGTTGCTCCCTCCGCCCCTCCATCCCTCCCTCCTTGCCCTCCTAAGTTGCTTTTGTTAAATATTTATTGCAGTGAAACAAGTAGCTAACATACTTTGCCAGGGTCACATGGCCAGCACATATTGGAGCTGGCTTTTGAACTCAGGTAGTTGAGACATGAATAGTTTTTGAAAGGTAAGAAAAGACAGAGCACTTAGAAGAAATTAAACTATTAAATTTGTGGATTAGTAGACCTATACTAGTCACAAGTAGAGAAATGCACAAAGCGTATGGTGTTCTCATCACTAAAACTGGAGCAACACCTTCTTTAATGCCTGGGTTGTATCTGTATGTGCACATGAGTGTGCAGGTGTGATGCAAGTTGCAGGTGTGCACGGAGGCCAGACATTGACATCAAGATGTCTTCCTCAACTGCTTCTCTGCCTTACTTTTTTGATGTAGTGTCTCTCACTCACCTGAACCTCCTGGCTTTAGCTAGATGGGATGACTAGTGAGCCCCCAGGATCCCCCTGTCTCCACAACCCCATCCCTGGGGCTACAAATGCACGCCACCACACCCAGCCGTTATGTGAGTTGGTAGCATCTCAACTTGGGCGCTCATGCTTGCACAGCTACCACATTTCCGGCTGGGCAACATCCCCAGCCCTGGTAGCACCTTAAATGAAAGAATGTGAGACAGTGTGAGAAATCCTCCTAGCCATAGCAGTGAACAATCTCACCTCCCCCATCACAGAGAGAGTGAGAGCTAGTGGTCAGGGAAGTGAGCAACTTTTTTGCTCATTTTTGCTCACCCTTCTGGCTCTTTCTAGACCACTGCAAAACCTGTTTCTTTGAGGTCCATAGTTCCTGACCACACCAGCCTATCAACACTGTTGCTACCATTGTCTCTTGGAACCTGAACTGTGGCCAATCCCTTTAAAGCCCTATGAAGTCCAGGTCAGTAATATATTAAACACCTCGACTAACAGACATGATAACCTCCTTTGCTCTGCTCACAAGTTCATGTATTACCACGGTCTGAGCTTCCTCCTCTTTAACCCTGTGAAGACACAACTAGAAGGTATTTTTAGGAGCCCCAAAGCAGGTCCTCACTAGATGCAGAACCTGTCTTGATAGTTGATAGTTCAGCCTCCAGAGGGTAAAAATAAATTTCTGTTGCTTATGTATTGCCCAGTCTGAATTTGTGATAGCAGCCCTCTCCACTCTTCAACTAAAGCCACCTGTCCTATGGTCTCTTCCCTTCTTTCCCTACATGATGTAAGAAAAGCAGTCTACCCATAGCAGCCTAGGATGTATCAAAATAGAATTTTGTGTTTTATCACAACTGGCTTCATGACTTGGAACATGGGACTTTGCTAGACTTGCCAGGAATGCCTTTCCCAATAAGTAATGAATGCTTAAAAGTTAACCCTCTACAGACCTAGACTCATTCCATTCTGTCAAGAATAGGTTTTTAATCCTTAATAAGTATAATCATAATGAACTGGCCCTACTTTCAATGAACTTTGACCTTTTCATTTGGCTAAGTTCTGTGAATTTCTGCACACATGTCTTCTTGACTAGAGGGTCAAAAATCAACTTTGAGCCTCTTTAAAGTTCTGGTGATGGTATTTGTTTTGTTCTTTGACGACAGAGAAAGCTCCAAACTCTAGATAAATTTGATCACTTTGATCCTTTGGTCCTTAATCTGAGGCGCTGGAAAGGTTAAAGGAACGGGCCGGGAATTTACCTGTTATCACTATCGTATAAATACCACCTCAGCGAGGTGTTTTATGGGTGCCTGTACTCAAACGTTCTTCTTAAATTCCGATGACTTCCTGTTCCTTCAGTTAGCAAGTCATTGGCCCACTTTTACTTCTCTCCAACTTAAGCACCAAAACATTTGACACTGTTGTGCAGTCACAAGGACTTAGGATTTTATAGCATTTCCTTATTTGCAATGATTCTTTCATCCCCTCTTGTTCCTCCCTCCCTCTTTCCTTCCCTCGGCTCCTCCCCTAGGATATTTATAGACTTTTCTCGTGTCCTCCTTTCTTATGGATTTCAACTGTTAGGGAACTAATCCTGGTAACTTTGGATTCTGAATCTCCATTCCAGAAATTTCTTTTGATGTCTACCCTTACTTTTTCAACTGTCTGTTAGTCATGCCAATTACTATAGTCCCTAAAGATAGGGACTAAAGATGTGTGGGGAGGGCGCTGGGAATTCCCAGCTTCAGGACCAGGCCGAAGCCTGCATCACCAAGAGATTGTGAGAGAACTGGTCCAGGAGGTGGCGGGGTGGCTGGGGTGGATACAGAGCCTAGCGGGTCATTTGTAAAGCCTTTCCTTTTACCTGGAAACATTTCAAGACTGACTTAATGTTTGAAAGAGTGGTTTTGTTGCCAAGGCTGAAGGCATGGAACACATTCAGGAGGTTACAGCAATAACCTAGGCCAAAGGCACAGGTGCAATCTCATTCTAAAACTCCATATGAATTTTTTTCAAGTTTTTAAAATGATACCAAAAGTTTTCACATTTCAAATAAAGGGTAAATATCATACTGACTCTATTACTATGAATTTCAGCTTAATATCATTCTAATTCTCCTAAATTTGAATATTCCATTTTAATTTCCTTAAATTATGTCTTGGTTAATCTGACCTGGATATGATTTAAAGATCTATTTATTTTATTATTTTTGTCTATGTGTATGTGTGTATGGGGGTACATGTGCACCTGAGTACAAGTGCCCTCAGAGGTCAGAGGCATCCCTGGAGCTGGGGGACAGGCCTTGTGAGTTGCCTGATGTGGATGCTGAGAACTGAACTCAGGTCTGCTGGGTGAGCCGTACCTGGTCCTAACCACTGAGTCATCTCTCCAACCCTCAGGATCTGATATTATACTTGGGCTTTAGGCCAGTCCAGCGATCAAGGCTTTGAGTTTCTCTTTGTTTGTAGGCAATGGGGCATTTGTAGCTTCCAGAATCTGCCTCACAGTCCCCACATCTATTAACCGTGAAGCACCTGTAATCTTACACAGATATATTTTGGGTTTGCTTCTCTGCCCCCTTTTATTCCGATATGAAAGGTGAAGTTATATTGCTCCTTATTGAAAATATGTAAATCTCTTCTTTACATTCATGTTCACATTTCATTCATGTTCGCAAATCAGAGGAATGAAATGATCTTCTCAAGTTTCTTGAGCTTATCTGAACAATTGTAATACCATAATATTAAATTAAGACTAACTCTAACAATGTCTTGGTAGCTTGAGATTTTACAAATTAACTTTAAAGTACAATAATTCTTTACTATATGTTTTCTAAAAAGGTTATATTGCATGTTCTAGGCAAACACATCCCAGCTGAGCTACACCCTCCACTTGTGTTTTTACCTTTTGTTGGAGACAAGCGTTCACTAAGTTGCCAAGGCTGATCTTGGACTCACTCTGTAGCCCAGCCAGACCTTGAACTTGTGATGTTCCTGCATTAGCCCCTCAAGTAGCTGAGATTACAGGTCTAGGCCACTAAGCCTAGCTGGAGTTTGCATTCTTAATGCAAACCAGAATTAAAATTAAAATTGTGAATTTAACTTGTTTCCATGTGATCATGAATATTTTAAGTTAGAATGAAGGTGCAAGAATTTTACTGGTATTGGACAGTTTTGTGGGAAATATTTTTCTTCATTTGAAAATATGAAGGTAGGTACTCTCCACCTTAACATGGTATGCTGATCTCAAAACACTTTTGACATTACTAAACATGCCTCCATTGACAGAGATGCTGCATCACCTTCTTATCTCATCTGGACTCACCCTAAGGACACGCAGGCATCAATAACAGAAGGGAAGTGACATCAAATGACTTCTGAGATGCAATTAAAAAAGAGACCAAATAGCTTCTGCTAATTCTCCACAGTGCTTATTCTGGGGTAATCCAACCAGGTCCCATATAAGCAGTTTGAAATTGTCATGCTAGAAAATCCATGTACAGGAATTCTGATTGACAGCCCAGCTGAGTTTCAGCTGACAACTGGCATCAGCTGCCAGCCAGGTGAGTGAGCCAAATTGGATACACACCCCACAGCACCTTCAGATCACAGCAGCCCAGCCAGCATCTGACTGCAGCTGCATGAGGGGCCCTTGGTGACAACTGCTCAGCTAAGTCCTTCTTGAATTCTTGACCTACAAAATTGTGAGTAAAAATAAAAAGGCTGTCTCCAGCTTCGAGGCTGAGTGATAATTTTACATGGCTAGTAACGACACATATGGATATGAGAGCCTTCACCTGCCTTAATGTCCTCTACATGTTGCCATCTGATCTAACAGCCCCGCAAACAACATAATATTTCAAAGATAGAAGTCGTATGTTAATATGAAGAGCTAGCTTCTTTTCCATTTCAGGGCCGGAAAGAACTGGCGTCTACAAGCACTGTGGAGAGCTGGAGAAAACTGGAACAAGAAAGGAAAGAGGCCAGCTCTGCTAATTCCTTTTATTATACCTATTGTTTAGAAAAGATTATTTCTCATTATATAATGGTTAGGAAGTTAAGGCCCTTTGCCTAACTTTGAGCATATTAATTATCACCCGTCTTCTTTCATAAACTTAAGAACGTGAATAATTTTTATTGGCCTTGATCCCATCTAAGAGAATTGGGACTTTTAAGAGATAAACTTTGAGCACTTTTACTTTAAAACATTTTTATGATTTTAAAAATTTAAAAGACCCCATTCATGGTGCTGGAGAGATAGCTCAGCGGTTAAGCGCACTGACTGTTCGATTCCCAGCACCCACATGGTGGCTACAAACCGTCCTTAACTCCAGTTGCAGGGGAATCTGAAGCCCTCTTCTGACTTCTGCAGCATTGCACGACACAGGTGCACTCACATACATGCAGGCAATACACTCATACACATAAAATAAAAATAATAGATAAAATATTTTTTAAAAAAGTTTAAAAGACCCCATTCTTGCAAGAAAGTGAGAATGTAAGGTAAGGAGGTGGGCGAAGAGGGTGCAGAGCTGTTGAGAGGAAGTTAGCCACTAGGGCCTAACTCTTCCAGTAGTCAAACCTGAAACATTTTCACAGCTGAGAAATGTTCTAGGAAATCATTAATATGTGACAAAATTACCCAAACAAATGTGGCCTTGAGGCTACAGCCCACCTCCCACTTTGAGTTCCTACTATGTTACTGCAGCTTAACTTAGCAGGTAAACAAACTATGACCTAATTTGAGAGTTCATTCTTGAAACAAGTTGCCAAGTTTCAGTCATTTATAGCCACTGAGCTTTAGCCAAACCCTGCATATCAAATGGTCAGTCAATGCCCAAATAAGGCAAAGAAGGAGATGCAGCCAAATTGTTTCTGTGAGTTCCTTTTCATTTATAAATGTCACCTGCCCAGGTTGCTAGACAAGGCTCTCTAAACTTTGTTCAAACAAACTCTGGTAAATTTAATGTGTTGAAATTTCCCCTTTCAGAACAACACCAAGTCTCATCATATAAAATTTATCCGTTGATTTAAAATTGAATTTTCTTGCTAAAACCAAAGGAACAAAACTTATTTTCTCTCTAATACTGTTGGTAACCTTATGTTCAAAACGCCCAGGCTGTGGTATTTTGATATGGCAGCCCTACATTTTTGGAATGCAGTCCCTTCCATCAAAGAGCTGAGCACCAGTATCTTTCACTCTCTGCCTCTTGACTGTGGATACAACATGACCATCTGCTTCAAGTTCTTGTCACTGTGACTTGCTGCTATGATGAGCTGTACTGTGGGCCAAAATAGACTCACTCTCCCTCTCCCCCTCCCTCCCTTCCTTCTTTCCCTTCTTTCCCTTCCTTCCCTATATTTTATTGGCAAAGTCTCTTTTATTCCAGTTTGACCTCAAACTCACTGTCACCATGTAGCCAAGGATGACCTTGAACTTCTTCCTGTTTCTAGCTCCCTAGAGCTGGGATTACAAGCGTATACTACCACACCTAGTTCATGCAATGCAGAGGCTCATACCAAGGGCCTCTTGCATGAAGCCAGCTATGCTATATCTTCAGATCATACTTTTCATATTTTCTTATTCCTTGTTAATGACTCATAAATTTCCCTCAGAATAGTTTAATCAGGCAGAATTCTTTGAACTCAGTAACATGGGCATTCTGGGTGACTTGGTGATCCCTATGGATCCCGTTGAGCATTTTAGGAGATTGATGAAATCAAAATTATTTTCATACAAATATTAAGATGTAATTTTCCATTTCATCTTCTCATGAGTGAACTATGGAATCTTCTAGAGACTGTGTGCTGTATGATGTTGCAATAGGACAAATACAGAAGTATACATGAGCTTATAGAAATGCAAGATAAGGGGCTGGGGAGATGGTTTGATGGGCAAAGTGCTTGCTTTTCATGCATGAGGACTGAGTTCAGATTTCTAGTACCCATGTAAAAATCGGCTGTGGAAGCACAAGGCTGTACTCTCAGCACTGAGAGGGAAGACAGGAGGATACCAGGGACTGACTCACTATGCCCCCAGTGTAGCTAAATCATCAAGCTCCAGGTTCAGTGGGAGACCCTGTCTCAACAAATAAGCTGGAGAGCAACTGAGGAAGACAACTGACCTTGACTGCTGGCTTCCACAGGTGGCTGCATAGGCACACATGCCTGTATACAGACACGAACAGATGTGCACACATGCATACAACACACAAATGAACATGGAACATAATCCCAAGTTTTGCACTACATTCAAACTATATAGTTATTTTATAAAATTAGTAACAAATATATTTATTTTCACAAAGTATCTTATATAATGGATTTATCATTATATGTTGTGAATTAATACTTATTTAACATTTCCTTAGTTTTAATTTCTAAGGTAAATATTGATAGGTTTAATGTGTACAAATAAATACTTTGAGAACTTTTGGCCTCACAACTGCCTTTAACTCCAGCTCCAGGGAGATTCAATGCCTCTGATCTCCTTGGGCACTCGCACTCACGTACACACATATACACCCCCAACAGACACACACAAACACACACACACACACACACACACAGTTAAAAATAAAATAACTTTAAAAAATATTTTATTTATTATTTTTATGTGTATGAGTGTATTGCCTTCATGAATATAAGTGCACCTGTAGCATGCAATGCCATGGAGATCAGAGGAAAATGTTGGATCCCCTGGAACTGGAGTTATAGATGGCTGTTAGCCACCATGTGGGTGCTGGAATCAAATCTGGGTCCTCTGGAAGAGCAACCACTGCTCTTAACTACTGAGCCATCTCTCTAGCCTCCAAACTAAAATAAACCTTTTAAAAAATGTAAAGGGGGACCGAAACCAAAATATTTGAGAACTTATGGTTAGGAGTTCATCTGAGGAGATAAACACTATCGCATCAATGATAATATTTATGGTGGACATAAGTCGATCCTTCTAGGTAAACTGAAATCTTAAGTTTCCAAGTCTATGTTTTTCTGCCAGTTTCAAGGATTCTAGAAAGATCAGAAAAGATTGTGGTATAGTATATGACATGACTAACAGAACTTGGTAGAGCTCTCTGAATCAGATGTTGACTGGCATAAGAAGTTTTGAGGGTCTATTGATGTGCATGTGATTGCTTGATAGGATGACATTTAAGTGGGAAGAATTTTTCCTACATACAATACTATTAATTAAATATTCAGGTTACCCTAAATCTATGTGTCTTTCATTCCATCTCAGGACACTCTGTGGTGGCTACTGACCATTTCCTTATTAGCTAAGCAAGTAAGTAACATGAAAAATGTTCAGATACTTTGGTTCTGGTGCCCACTCTATTTCCTTCATTTTTTAATCAGCAAAATGAGAATATTAAGTCTCATTTGATTAACAAATCCTGAAATTAGTTTCTAATCAGAAAAAAAAGTTAATCATCCTTACTAACCAGAACCTGCACTTGAACCAGAACCCTGTTCTCATTCATAAGTTTTAGAGAATTTGTAATTGATTTTTTATTATTTAATGGTTTGCTTTTAGGTTCTTACAACTGTATTTTTAGCTAAACAACAGGAAAATGTGAAAAAAATGGATAAAAGATCAAGAATTGTAATAATGAGACTTTTGAAAAAGCTTAATTCTTACACTCTTCTCTGAGAGTCAGCCTGTCAAAGAAGAATAATCATCTGTTAGTTATTGAGTCACTTGTGAACACATAAAATTGTACAAAAGACAAAAGAGATGACATTGTCTTAACCTAATATTAAATTATACCTATACAAATAGTTCTTTACCAAGTCTTGTGAAGTAAAATTACATTTCTCCTCATTTTACAAACTTTTCTGGCTTTCTGAATGTCCTAAATGTATTAACAAGGTAGAGTTATTTAAATGTCCTACTGAAAGGTAGAGGCTGTATAACACATGAACATTTTATAAAATGTTTCTATTCCTCTGTACTTAACAATTATTCAACAATTATTTATTGATCATCAAGTATTATGTGCCCACACTTGCTAATGAATTGGTAAAGAGAATTTCATAAAAAAGCCAGAAGAGGGCATCGGATCCCCTGGAATTGTAGTTACAGGCAGCTGTGATCTGCCATGTGAGTGCTGGGAACCAAATCTGGGTCCTTCGCAAGAGGAGTCAGTGATCTTAACTGATGGATATTTCTCCAGCTCCTAGAGTTTATATTTTAATGTAGTGAGCATCTAGTATACTTTTTACTGCTTATAAATAACAGGAAGAGAAATAGTGGCTGTGGGAGGGGACAGAGTTACAGGAACACTGAGGCTAACTTCTTTATTTCTGGTGCTCTTCCTGGCAGCTCCCAGCATCTACGCTATTTGCAAACTCAGCCCTGGTGTGTTGAGCTTACTCAGACTACTATTCTCTGTGTGGGGGTTCCCTTTCCTACCCTATATTGACCAGAATATTCCTTCATGTAGTAGCTAGAGTGCTCATGGGGTTTAGTTTATTTTTTCTCCCTTCTTTAGGGGATTAGAATCTTGAACTATTAAAAGACAAGCTTCGTTTAAAATTTATTTTGCCCAGTTTTTCAGTTTGTGGCGGGTAAAAATGGACAGTATTAATTATTCTATTCAAAATGGAAGTGGAACGTTAGAAAATCACTATTTATTTGTTTGAAGATGAATGATGTCATATAAACATACTAATGGGAGTGATGCAGTCATGGAAGGAGATCTGGTGATGCTCAAAGAGGTAATATTTCAGATGCCAATCCTATGAGGAGGATGCACATGGAAGAGCAGAGGGCTGCCCTCATTGGGGAAAATGAGCATGTGTCCACTGAGGAGGCATTTAAGGAAGATGCTGATAAACTCACAATAACAAAATAAAAACATAACAGGAAAGCTATTTCCGTCAATTATCTGATCAAAGGACTCGAGTAATCAGAATAGCAAGTATGATAATGCAGATAGCTGGAGAGACGGCTCAGTGGTTAAGAGCACGCTGGAGGGATGACTCAGCGGTAAAGATCATGCTGAAGAGATGACTCAGTGGTTAAGAGCACTGGCTGCTCTTGCAAGGGGACCCAGGTTTGGTTCCCAGCACCCACATGGCAGCTAACAACTGTCCATAACTTCAGTTTCCAATGCCCTTTTCTGGCCTCTGCAAGCATTGAATGTAAGTGATACACTTACATATGTGCAGGCAAAACACTCATATATATAAAATAACAATAAATAAATACAAATTTTAAAAATATTATAATACATTTGTTCTTTATTTTGGGTCAAAATAGAGTTATTTTCCCTCCAAAATTATAAGCTTTTTAAATATTTACTCTCTGTACTAATTTTCAGATATTTTTCTTGGAGCATTTTTATATCTAGAAGGATAAAACAAATTGAAAAAAACTAAACAACTACATACAAGCGATTTGTGGATGAATTCTGGTTTTGGTCCTGGTCAGTTTGTTATTTTCTGAGATAAAATATTTGAATTCTACTGTTTTCCAGTTAAGAAAATAATTTGATCTAGTATAAGAAAATAGGAGTTAAACCTAGGAGTTGACTTTTAAAGCCTGATCAGGTTTATGTGTGCAGGCAGGAGAATCAGGATTTCAAGATCATCATTGGCTACATATTAAATTCAAGGCCAGCTTGTGCTACATGAGGCCCAGTCTCAAACACACACACACACACACACACACACACACACACACACACGCACACACATACACACACATACACATGCACACACACACAGAGAAACATACATACATGTATATGTAAATGCCAACAACATATATATGTGAATTAGTTTTCACTAACTGTTAACTCATCTTCTCCTTCCTAGTAAAATTCTTTGGAAAGATCAACTAGTAAGATAACATTAGATATCCTCTACCAAAGAACAGTTAATTTTTCCCCAAAGACTATTTACTAGCATAAGTCTTAGATATAGTTTCTGTAAACACACCCCTTTACCATTATTCTTACTTTCAGATTCTTTTATTCATCACTGGGTCTTTTGACCCCTAAGGTCCTGCCTTCTACATCATGGGCAGGCAGGCAATACTAAATTAGAATTACTATACTATCTGTTGCCCATCAATGCTGATATATGCCTCCAAGGATTTTACCACTCCATGGAATAGATTTTGAAATTGTTATCATGGAGAATCAATCGGTTTAAGTTAATCACCCTGATTCTTTTCCTCTATTTTGAGACTTGCTATAGAGCAATCAATGGGAAACCCTCTCTTTGTATTTGTCAGAGACGTGCTCTATCATAGCTCTGGTAGTTAAGCCTTTCAAAGTCACAATCTGCACAGAATTTACATACCACTGGCACTGAAAGAACTACATCTTTTGATGCTTTGCCAGTCTTTGGTGGCGGCACTCAGTCTCCTATTGTCCAAGCTCCTGTCCTCAGCTTTCACATCAGTGCCAGTGCATTTTGATGAGCAGGCTGGACACCGCCGTTGTGTGTACACACATCAACTGCAGGAAGCCCATCCTAGGTGACAGCAGTGTCACTTTGGTACCACACCCCCTTTTACACCTGATCACACTTGCAGATGGGAAAGCCAACAGTTGCAAAGCAAGAGGAAGGGACTTGGGGAATAGATGCCAAATGGACATCTTGATGTGCCAGAGGGGACAGAAGCCCATCTTCTGAGCACCACGAGAGCTTGCGCCTCCTGTGCAGATTCTCACCGTGACTAGAATCCGGTTGTATAAAGTGGTAGCAATTCAAGAACCAGAGAGGGGCTACCCCGGTGGGTACGGAGAGATGAGACTTCCCAGCAAGGGAAGAGGCTGATCTTGACTGAATCTGTCTGTTTGGCAGAGTAATCACTGTGTGGGGGTGTGAACTCCCTCACCCAGGCCAGGCAGAAAGACCGTGTCTTTTCCTTACCCGGAACTCACTTTCTGGCCACGCTCATAGGGCTAAATCCTCATATGATTAAAGTATTCAGGAGACTAGGGGTGAGAATGATGTTTTAATGTTAACATAATATTTCTTTTTAAAAGTCCCGAGAGAAAGATGGATGAGAATGGATTCAGTACTGAAAATTGGTAGTTATAGGAAGGGCCTTCGGGTTTACTTTATAGTAGAAAGGCAGAGAATAGAGAAATACAGAAAGAGGTTTGGGGAAAGGAACACAATTCGTTTCATCTTTTTTTATTTTAGATAATAAGATAATACCAACACCAATAAAGCTGAGCCTATTTTTGCCAGTTGTTACTTGTAGAACCTGGGTAGTACCACTTTCTGTAAGTTCTTGTGTCAAGAAGAGGCTGTATGGTCTCTGGTGTGTATTTGGGTTGTGTTAGAGTCAAAGTCTTACCCTGTACCAACACACTGATTTTTGGAGTATACAGTTATTTAGAAAGAACCATGTGCAGGTTCCTCACAACCGCTTGTTTCTGGACACCTTATAAGCCTAACTTGACTGCTGATTCTGTCTAGCTTCACCGTTTTTCACAGCTTGGGGCCTAGGACTCCTAAAATAGAAACCTGCTCCTAAACCTTTCCTGAGGGTGGAGCATGCTCTGAACAAAATGACTCGGCCGGTAAAGCTGCTTGCCACCTGGACCGACAGCTGGAGTTCGATCCCTGTATCCCACACGGTGGAAGGAGAGAGCCGACTCTAAGTTGTCCTCTGACCTCCACATGCATGTATATACAACACACAGATAAAGAAATATAAAACAAAGTAGATATAGGCTCTTTAAAAACTTCCACCTTCCGGTCCTTATTCCCATCTTGACCTCAACACTGTCCTTCAGAGATCTAATTATACATAATTTGATATTCATGATTTAGCGTTTTGCCTCAGTGGGCAGAAGACACATTTTAAGTGGGCTGTCAAGTGAGTTAAGAATAAACAGGCAAACACTATTCCAAATGATAGAAGTTGAGAACCTAACCAAAGAAGGTATTTGGGGGTGTGAAGGTATACAAACTCCCTCCTGAGCACTGACTTTCTTATGCATGGAAGTCTTATTTCCACTTTGGATCCTTGTTCACCTAGCCATGTGTCATCCCTGGTCAGCCAGACTTCATTTCCTCTTTCTAAGGCCTTTCCTGACTGTTTCACTTATGGAGGGTGAAGGTCCCTGCTCTGCTCGGTTATGTGCCTCTGCCCCAGGACACTGAAAAAGCAGATCTTACTCTCACTATGTTGGGGTCCAAAAGGAACTCATGTCACCTAAGTCCTCTGATGACATATTTGCATATTTATTTGATCAGAGTATTTCAGTTCATGCTGTTTTCCTTGTTTTTTTTTTTTTCTTTCTTTCTTTCTGTTTTTTGAGACAGGGTCTCAAATAGGCCAGGTTGGCCTCAAATTAGCTCTAATGACATATTTGGAAGAACAACTATTCACGTAGTATTTATATTGTATTAGGTATGAGAAATAGCTTAAAGATGATTTAAGCATAAAAGAAGAATATATATGCTTATATGTAAATACTATGTCTTTTTGTTTTGAGACAAGGTCTCATGTAGCCCAGGCTGGTCTTAACACTTGCTACGTAGCCAAGGATGAACTTGAACTGATCATCCTGCTTCCACCTCCCAAGTGCTACCACACTCAACCTATTGTCCTATTGTGTGTGCGGGGGGGTAATTAATTGTGTATATAATTAATTGTGAGAGCATTGCAGATTCACATCCAGTGTTAAGAAACAAAACAATGATTCTGTGCACCCTTTGTCTATTTTTCTCCTAACACCTTACAAAACATATAATACCTACCTTGCTGACATTGACCTAACCCTCGAATTGTATCCAGATCTCCCTAGTTTTGCATGCTGTCTTTGAGTTCTGCCATTCTATGCAGAACTCCCTCTCTACCTTGAGCTATAATCCCCACTATCTAGAGATGGCTCAGGAAACTCAATAGAGACAAATTAAATGACTTTCAATTTGTTGGACTGGCAAAATAGGAACGAAAGTACATTCTTTTGATATTCTCTGTTTCCCTGACTGGTTTTCTAGAACGATCCAGACTTATATTAAGGTCAAACAAATACTGCCCTTCCTTTGTTGAAAGGGAAGTTGTCTGCGAAATCCCACAAAAGTCTGAGAGACTTCTGTGAGGGGGGAGGGGCAGAACTCTTGCCACAGTTCACCTGTTCTAGAAGGCGGCAAGCTACTTTATTTTTGCTGTGGTTCAATTGTGTGGTTTGTTTGGTTTCTTGAGTCAGGATCTCACTATGTAGCCTCAACTGGCCCAGAACTGGATGATGTAAATCATCCCTGCCTGGCTTCTTACCTCACAGCAATCCACCTGCCTCTACCTCCCAGAGTTCTGGGGTCAAAGCTGTGTCCCATCACATCCCACACAGACTACTTTCATTAAAGATTTCTGTCTTAATTCCATTCTTAAACTGAAGTTGAAATCTCCACAAAGCATTTTCTGATACAAAGAATATTCTTAATCTGTGGCAATTAAAAAAATATATTTTATTGGGGCTGGAGAGATGGCTCAGCAGTTAAGAGCCCTAGCTGTTCTTGCATAAGATCATGGTTCGAATCCCAGCATGCACATGTCGGTAACTCCAGTTCCAGGAGATCGGACACCCTCTTCTGTCCTCTGTGGGCACTGTACAACTTGGGTGTACTTACACACATGCAGGCATAATACTCATACACATAAAATAAAAATAAATAAATGAAAAAATATTTCTTATTAATTTTTGTGGATTTCATACACTATATCTTAACCATATTTAGCCCTCCCTTCCTTATCTACACCTCCCATGGACTGCCCACAGAACCTCATTTATTTTGTCATATGTGTTAAGACCTATCAAGTCAAGTTTGTACCCTCAGATGTCCCTTGACGCGAGTTGGAGGGACATTGGAGCTCTCTCCAGCCATGTGTGTCTCAAAAGTTATGCTTTTAAAAAGGAAAAAAAATAACGTCATGCTGTTCAGCATGGAAGAAGCCAGAGTGGTCTGCATCCCAATTCCCCATGAGCAATTTGGGTAACCTGTTCAGAGGATGGCGTGATAAGAACAGGAGGTACGAACTGGCTAGGCAGTTAGGGTAAAAAGACTCCAAAGAAAAGTAGCCAGTTTCTTGGCTAAAAGTCAAAATGTCCATGGGCCTCTTAGCAACATACTCTGTTCCAAAGGCCAAAAATGTCAAAAGTATTTGGAAGCTTGTATCTAATCCTTAAAATATTTTAGGGTTACCTCTTCAGAGGGGGGAATTTTAGAGTAGCAAAAAGCCCCACTGAAAAGAGAGAAAGAAAGAAAGAGTACACGAAGTTGTCAGAAAAAAAGTGATGGGGAGATATGAGAGGTGTTGGAGGGGAGTGGGTGTGGATTTGATCAAAACACCTTATACTCATGTATGAAATTCTCAATAAAGTTTTTTTAAAAGTTCTAAAAAATAAAAAGGGGGACACAAAGTGGTGAACCTCAGTATTCAAGGCTCTGTTGAACATCTTTAAGGCTGAGGTTCAGATAAAGAAAAGAAACCAGTGTGACTATCAGGCATACAAAATAGCTTTACTTCCAAAGTCAAGAGCATTCAAACTTATTCAGGACTACACACTTTTTATTGCAATAAAGGGTGCTGAACAAATCAAACAGAAAAGCTTTTTTACTTAAATGTACTGTTTAAAAGGGCAATTTCATACAGAAAAAAAGGAAATGAAATTTCCTCCAAAGGATTTAATCTGAGCTGATATGCACAGTATAGCAGGGCAATGTCATCTCCAGTTATTGGATGGACTTGTCTACCTTGAGGCTAAGAGAAAGAAGAGCGACAGGGAGGGGAAAAGAGAAGGCACTCTGTGTGCGTGCTCTGATGCAGTCCTGTGTGGTTAAATAAACCCCTGAACATACTTGTTAGTCATTTTAATATGGCCACTTTTGCTGTGAGAGTGTTAAATATTGTATCTTGAAACTCATAGCTAATGCTGTAAAATCTGTCTGCCCATTGGAAGCCCCAGGGAGTTTAATCCAAACCAAGGTTCAGCCTTACCTCAAATGAATGAACAGCTCTGGGGACCCAGTGACTCTGTGGAACAGTGAGGAGCTGAGAATGGCTTAAAATATGCATTCTGATGGGCACAATCATCACAGACCTGCGGATGGGGACACTTCCTAAAAGCCAGGAAAACTTGCTATTAAAAGCCATTTCATCATAATGCTGTGAGGAAAGAAAGCCACCCTTCCTTGTGGAAATGTGAGTCTGAATTTTATTCGTTGTATTTCTTTTAAATCACAAAAATGTCCACAGAAAGGGGTGCCTGTGGCAGAAGAATGCGTGTTTCTCCAAAGTTGCCTTGTACGGTTGCTAATGACCTTTGCATTTCATTCTTCCTCCCTAGAACCTTCCTCATTTGCACTTATAAAACAAGAAGGTCAGAAGATAGCACCACCGTTTTATAGACTAATGAAACGGGAGTAGCCAAAATGACACTTAAAAATTATCTCTGTGCTAAGACTAGAATACGAGTATTTGCACCTAACAGAGGATTTTTCCTTGATTTTTGATTATACATATATGACATATATACACATTATATATTTTGTGTCCATGTTCCATATATTATATATAATATGCATTATATTAATTATATAAAACACGCTTATTGGGCTAGCGAGATGGCTCAATGGGTAAAGCGCTTGTCACGCAAGTGTGAGGACTTTAGTTTGAATCCCCAGAACGGGGCTCAATAGAACACATCTATCATCCCAGATGGGAGGTGGTGACAGGTTAACCCTGGGAGGTTGTGAGCCAGTAACCTAGTACATACAGTGAGACCTAGTACATACACAAAGAGACCCTGTCTCAAACAAGGTAGAGAGCAAGGACCAATGCCCAGTTGTCCTCTGACTTCAAAACAGACACCACAGCATGCATGTACCTGCACACACACACACACACACACACACACACACGCATGCACGCGTGCACACATGTACCACACACAGGTGCCTGACGGTGTTGCCACTGGCCTTCACATTTAAATTTTCTTTCCTATAATGTATCACATAAACACATACACAACAAATAATTTAAATACATATATTTTACAATGACTATGCATATAAAATACATAATGTATACATTATTTAAGTTTGTATATGTGTGTCTATATTCTGGAAATAAAAAAATGAAACTAACTCTTTTTAGAATGTTTTCTTCAAGGTTAATAATGGACTTTGTAGAAACTGTAGATCAAGTATAGGTAATAAAATAAATCATATCAGATCTTTCTTTTTGAACCTTAGGCTAACAGGTATAGCGAAATTGCAAGAAAGTATTACAAACAAAACCCAAACCCTGCAATTACTTGGAAATGCTCAAATCTTATTTAAACAGCATGTCCAATAGTTTGGTCCCGAAACTCAATTTTTACTTTAGGAAAACACTACTTTCCCTTAGATTGTTTTCTAACCTCATTTTCAGCAGAACAGAGCTGGTTCTTAGGATCCCTCTATACTGCTCCCCTTGCAGGCATGACTACGAGGCTATTTTTCCACTGTGTGTTAAATGTGAACTCAAGGTGGAAGGCATCCATTAAGATCTGGACCACTCAGTGCCTCACACTGGTTTGGCACTTTACATTCAACTCAAGGGCAGTTAACTGCTTTCTCTTGCAATCTATGGATCCCTTCTGCATTTTTATCCCTAGTGATAAAATCATCGAAAGAAAGACAAGTTCCTGAAAAGAAAGTGACCAGGGAACGATCCCATGCATGGATTCTTCTGGGATTCAGGGGCAGTTGTTTGCTCATCTGAATACTATTTGCCAAGATGAAAAGGCACCAGCAGATTCCTGAAGCTCTCACTGACTGGGCAGCAGCTGCTGCTCTGTTGATACAGGGAACATCTGCGAGAGATTCTGGGCAGTAAGTGGAAAGATTTCATTGTCAGCAAAAACTGTTGTAGAAGCAAACAGGCCTGGGAAGCCGGAAGAAGCTGGAAGGCAGAACAGGAAGCCTCAGATGGGAAGAGGTTCTACCTCAGCCAATTAATCATGATGAGGCTGATTCTCAGCAGAAGAGAAGGAACCAGTCCTCCACTGGGAACAGGGAGGTTCCGGATAGCGTCAAGAGGAATGCTTTTTCCTGTTTGAATTCACGCAGCACAAAGGGACCTGTTCAAATTCCAAAAGGCTAGATGTTAAAAAAAAAAAAAAAAAAAAAAGAGGTGTCACAGTTGGCTTCATTCTACAAAGAGGGAAACCGAGGCCCACCAATGCGCTTACATCTTGACTTACTTGTTACTGTTTTTGTTTATTGAGACAAGGTCTCATTATACAGCCTAAGCAATCCTTGAGCTCACATTGATCCTCCTGCCTTGACCTCTTAAGTGTTGGCATTACGGGTTGACTATATTGTATTAAAGGAGAGATTTGCTCATCTTCAAACTAAATGGTTAGTTCATAATGAGTATTTTGCTTGTGTTCCTTTTCAACAGGGTATAACAGACACATACTGTACGTATTTATGACGTGGGGTGTTTTTAAATAAGTAGTCATTTTGAAATAAATCAAGCTAATTATTACAGCCAAGCATTATTGGGCTTTATCTTTTACTTTTAGAATCTCTCTTTAACCTTCCCCATGATACGGTTTTCACTGTGGAAGAGATATCTCAGAAACGCCTGGTAGGTAGGTGTGTGTGTGTGTGTGTGTGTGTGTGTACTTTGCTTTGATTTGTTTCATTATGTTTTCTTTTTGTTTTAAAGTTTTAAGGCGTTTCCACAGATCCCACCACAATAACGTAAGGTTATTTGCTCCTGTTTTCTTTGGAGCAGTGAGCTGAAGGCTAATGGAGGGGAAACTGAGATTGTGTGTTCTTTCCTTTCAAAGAAAGCTAATTTGCACTTGGAAACATGCTTAAAACAGATCTCTCATTTGAGATCCTCAAAGAATAAGCCCATGCTTTCCAAAACACCCGCTATTCAAGCAAGAAAATGGCCAAAGCTGTTTTCCATCCACGATGGCAGAAGCTATTCATCATTAAATAAACATTTAAGCAGTAATTTAAATATTACAGGCGACGAAACTGCTTAAGCAGTGAATAGGAACTGGAATTAGAAGACCAGTCTTGTCCTTGAGCAAATAATTAAAACCTTGCTGTTTCTCACGCTTGTCTACAAAATGGAATGAAAATTCTGGTCATTCATCCATTTCACCGGAAGCTCTGAGAACTAATGAGCAGTCACAAGGCTTTTGCTCAAACGGAAGTTCTTGTGGAGGAGATAAGCTGTAAACAGCAGAGGCCCTTTTCTGGTTTTCCTGGACAATCCTGACTTCAAATTTCCCGTCCCTGTGCCATGTCACAGATCTTTCTGCTAACCCCAACCAAATCCCCTTTATTGTCATCCTAATACCCAGGTTAAAAAAAAAAAAAAAAAAAAAAAAAAAAAAAAAACAAAAAAACAGCGCTGGGCGTGGTGATGCACGCCTTTAATCCCAGCACTCAGGATTCAGAGGCAGGTGGATCTCTGTGAGTTCAAGGCCAGCCTGGTCTACATAGTGAGTTCCAGGACAGCTGGGGCTACAGGGAGACCCTGTCTCAAAAAGACAAAACCAAAAAAACAAAAAACAACCCCCCCCCCAAAAAAAAACCTAGTCAGATAGTGCCAAGTAAACTCAGAGTAAATAGGTAAGAAAGGCTTAGGGATCTCTTGGTACTGAGCACAAGTCATATGCTAATTTACAAGAGTGATTTACAGACATTGTAAAAGGGCCGTTTGTCAAAGTTCCCCCCCAGGCTTTTAACTTTTTGGATAAAACTGAAAATAATGAAGGAGGAAGTGCCCCTTGAATTCACCACCTCCTAGAGTCCTGAACTATACAAGTTCATGTGCTCATTCTTAAATTTTCTTTGTTTTATTCCAGGAGACAGTAACAAAGAATCATTGTTTTGGCCAGAAGTATCGACAAAGACCCCTTTTTCCATCTTTTCCTGTTCCCTGCTTTATCAAGAGAAGCAGACTTCTCCTGATCAACCGGATTCACCCATAGGCTACTTTATCTATCACCTCCCACGGTTACATGATCCATTGTCCCTCTTGGCCACTTTCCTGGAAGCCTGTGTCTCACCTCCGCCCTTAGAGGCCCCCCTGATATGACCCAATCCCAAGCATCCCTGGACTGGAATCCTGCATGTCTGAATCTCCTCATATTCGGGAAACCCATCCTGCACCTGCCAGAGATGACTCAACCTCCGCTCCAAAACCCTCCCGCCCTCCTGGAAGGGAGAAAAATATAAAAACCCTGAGTCTGTAGAGGAGGCGTGCTCTCCTTTGGAACCCAGGCAGTGAGAAGATGCCCATTTCCTCCAGACCCCAGGCCCTGGGAGGTGGTGACCTCTCAGGTTTATCCTCTAATTAGTGAACATGCTTGCTCTGTAGAAGATCCATTTTCCTATGTTTCCTTCCTGCATCAAGTGACATCACAGAATTTTTCATCTAACATTTTTCCTATGTTCACACAAAACACTCACCGAGAGGTCACATTCTGAGCCATAACACACAACTTAGGCACACGTAAACCATGCAAAATACGTTTCCAACTCACACAGAACACTCACGGAGAGGTCACATTCTGAGCCATAACACACAACTTAGGCACACGTAAACCATGCAAAATACGTTTCCAACTCACACAGAACACTCACGGAGAGGTCACATTCTGAGCCATAACACACAACTTAGGCACATTTAAGCCATGTGCAATACATTTTCAGTGCACAAGAGAAAGAACTCTGAATTAGTAACAGAGAGACAACTTGGGGCCGGGGTGAAAGGATGTGCGGTAGAAACCGTGCTGAGCGGGGAAGGGACAGTATGAAATGCATGTGTTAGAGATGAATGCTCTGAAACCAAAAACCTACATTTCCAAATTGCAAAATGGAAGAAAGAAGACAAGTGGAAAAATAAACACAAGAAAATGAATAATCACAAAACCAACGGCTGAAACAGGGAAACAATGAAGAAAATCAACAAAACCAGAAGAGGGGTTGTTGGAAAGTTAAGGTGGGTCGCTACTGATTCTGTGGCCATTAAAGGATAATAAAATAACACAGAAACCATCCCATGCCTACCAATTGGATTACTTAGGTGAAATGGACCAATCCCTTCAAAGATAGAAACTTTTAAGGTTCATAGGAGACATAGACAATCTTGGCATTTGAAACAATAATTAAATAGCTTTCTACACTTAGAACTTATCAGGTCAAGAAGGTTCCACTAGCAAATACTACCATGCATTTAAGAGAGAAATTGGACCACTTCTCCACATTGTCTTGTGGAAATTCCAAGCACGAAAAACACCTCTTAACTCATTCCGTGATGCTAGCATTGCTTTAATATTAAAGGCAGAGAAGCACATCATAAGAAAGGGAAACTATAGACCAATATCAGTCCTCAACATAATACTAACAAATCAAACTCAAAAAAACAATGTATGGGAAGAATTATGCACCAGGGCCAACTGACGTGAGTTCCAGATACACAAGCTTGGTTCAGAATAAAAAAAGAAACCATTAAGGTAATCCTCCATATCAACAAGATAGAGTAAAAAAAATAATCACATGGTCACATCAGTTGATGTGGAAAAAAACAGAAAATTCTAATATTCATTGATGTGGAAAAAAACAGAAAATTCTAATATTCATTAATGAAAGAAAATTCCTTAAAAATAAAGAAGATAGAAGGCTAAAGAGAAATGTATTCATTTTGATAAATTACACACACACACACACACACACACACACACACACACAAACCCTATAGCTGATATTCATGAAATCATGGGCATTTTCTCCTTAAGATCAGGAATAAGACTTGGATGTTTTCCCTAATAATTCTAATTATACATCACACTGAAAAGAAGAAAACAAAGTTATACAGATTAAAAAGGAATAAAATAAAACTGTCTTTATTCTTAGATGACATAGTTGTATTGGAAGAAAATTTGAGTTTACAACTATCACCCTGAAGTAATAAGCAAATACAACATTATCAGATACAGTGGCAACATACAAAGTTAATTTCCTTCCATATACATCTGTGAACAGTTAGATCCTGAAATTTAGAAATACTATTTTCAATATCACCAAAAAAATGAAATGCTTAGGTATAAGTTTCACAAAATATTTGTGGAGCCCATCTATAGATAAGATACTGATTGAAAAAAATCAAAGAAGAATTAAATAAATGGAGAGATAATGTGTGTTCATGGTTTGAAATTTTCAGTATCATGAAGGCATCAGCTGTGCTGGGTGTGGTGGTGCACACCTTTGATCCCAGCACTCAGGAGGCAGAGGCAGCTGAATCTCTGTAATGACGGCAGTCTTATTTACACATTGAGTTTAACTGGGGTAACAAGGGAGACTAGAAGTCAAATGTTTCCACATTCACCTGTAGATTCAGTAAAATCTCAACCAGAATTATAGCAAGTTATTTTGTGGTTATTAACAAAGTATTCTAAAATTTATACGGAAATGCTAGAACACTCAAAGTGATACTGAAGAAAAAATATAAAATTGGAGGATTTGATTTATCTGATTAGAATAGTTACTATTCAGCTACACTAATCAAGACAGCATGGTACTGGGGAAGGAATAGACACATATATCAATGGAGAAAATAAAAAATATTCAAATAGACTGATGCAGCTACAGTTAGATTTTTTTTAAGGATGAAAAGGCAATTCACTTCAGCAAATGGTATTGGAACAATTGGCTATTTGCATAATCATAGACCCATATCTACTGTAAAAATTAAATAAAAGGTTATGGACTGGCAAGATAGTTCAAGAGGCAAAGGCATTTGCCAACAAGACTTATGACCTGAGTTCAATCCCAGGAAGGAGGGAACTGACTCCTGTGGAGTAGCCTCTGACCTGTACACATATCCTGCAGCAAGCTCACACACATACACACATCAAGAAAATGTAAAATGTTTTAAAATTAAATACAAGAGCTATGCAACTTCTAGAAGAAACACATAAGAAAAAAATCTATATAACTGTAAATTTGATAACAATTTTTTGATATATCCAAGTTACAATCTATGAAAGATTTAAAAAAAATAATTTGCAGCATATTAGAATTTTAAAATCATGCTTTGAAAAAGACAAAATTAAGAGAATATGAATAGAATGCACAAATTGGGGGAAAGTTTTCAAAACACATATCTGAGGAGGGACTTAGGTCTAATATACAAGGACATTTATGCTCAGATACAAAACAAGCAACCCAATTAAAAAATAAACAAAAGATCTAAAGAGACACCTCATTAAAGAAGATACATACATGGCAAGCAAGTGCATGAAAAGATGTCAGCTACCACTTGACATTTGGGAAATCCTAATTTAAACAATCTGACTCCTATTAGAATGACTTATATGCAAAAACGCTCTAATGCCATTGATGACGAAGATGTTGAGAAGAAACTCACTCCTTCACAGAGGGAGTGCAATGTCTTAGTTTCTTATTTTCTTTCCTGGTACTAGGGATCAAACCCAGGGACTTACATGTGCTAGGTAAGCATTCTACATCTGAGCTACATCCTCACCCCAGTTTTCCAACTTCTTACAAAGCTAAACATATCCTTAATTTATGATCCCACAAATATACTCCTACATGTTTACCCAACTGGTTTGAAACTTATTATCTATACAGAAATCCACTGTAAGTATTTATAGCAGGTTTACTTATAATTGTCCAGATATGAAGCAAGCAAAATGTCCTTCAATAGGTCAACGGATGATCAGACTATCACATAAGACAATAGAACATATTTGGTTATGGAATTGTAACAGGCTAGAACGGAGAATGCTAATCAGAGCAACTCCATTTTGTTAACCAACTCCCATCTTGCCTTCTGTAAAAACTGGTTTGTGTAAGTGAACCTTGTGCTTGTTTTATCTTGTTGCACCAGATATCCCCTGTAAATTCTAGGAACTAGCTAACCATGGAACCACAGATGGTTCTAATCTAGGGTAAACAGCTAACAGCTAATCACAATCTCTGCTTCTATAAATTGCTTGCTTGCTTGTTTTAGCTGGGCTGGCAATTTGGGATTGGTTACTTTGAAAATAATCTAAGATCACTCCATACCTGGCTATAAAACTGTGTTTGAATTCTGGTCGGGGCTGCTTTCTGAGTACTCACTCAGAGTCCAGAGACAGCCCGGCCATAATAAAATTTTTACCTTGCTTTTTGAATTTCCCATGTGGTGACTCCTGATTTGCAACCTGTTACAGGAATGAGCTATTAAACATGTAAATACATGAACACATTATGAAGTGAAAAGTTAAAGATAGTATTATTCTGTCCATAAAATATCTAGCCAAAATAAAATTATAAAGACAGTAAACATGTCGGTAATCATGAGGGTTTTAGGGTACGGAAGTTGAGCAGATGAATACAGAGGAATTTTTTTAAAATATATTTTATATATTATTTTATTTTATGGGTATGAGTATATTGCTTGCATGTATGTAAGTGCACCCAGGTCATGCAATGCTTGTAGAAGTCAGAAGAGGACATCAGATCCCCTGGAACTGGAGTTACAGGTGATTGTTATGTGACATGTGGGTGCTGGGAGTTGAACCCAGATCCTCTGTAAGAGCAGACAGTGTTCTTAACTGCTGAGCCATCTCTCCAGCCCGTACAGAGTAATTTTTATTGCAATGAAACCATTCTGTATGATATAGCTTATGGTGGATGCATTGCCCCATAATGTATTTGTCAAAACCCTCAAAAACTTACAGCACAAAGGGTGAACCTCAATTTATGCAAACCTCAGAAAATTTATTTTAGAAGCCTAGGAGATCCCAGGATGAAATTCAGAATATGATAAAATAATCCTACTCACTTACAAACCTTGAAGATGATATCACCGTAGAGGATGATGAAGAAAACGCCTGACCTATGTAGCTTTGGAAATGAGTAGAATCTGCAAGGCTAGAGGCAAAATGACGTGTACACAGACTATCTTCTCATTGATTGAAGGTATTTTCCAGTGAGGAACAGGTATGAGTTAATGTTTTACACTTAAGAAAATGGATGGCACATGACGAGGGCCAGGAGTCTAGGTGGGAGAGTAGGAAGTTCTAGATATTTAAGGGGAGAAAATGATGATTGAAATTGCAGTATCAATATAAACCTACGTATAACTTCAGATTGACATAGATAGTATTGTGGCTTGAGTGTGAAATGTCCCTCAGAGGCTTGTGTTTGAACACTTGGTTTTCAGGGATGTCACTGTTTGAGAAGGTTGTGGAACCTTTAGGAGGTGGGGTCTCACTGCAGAAAACAGGTCGCTGTGGGTGGGGCTTGAGGTTTTATAACCTGGGCCCACTTCCTGTTCACTCTTTGCTTCCTCAGTGGGTATGTAATGTGACCAACATGCTTCTTGATGCCATAGCTTCCCTGCCATCATGGAATGAGTCCATTAAACTATGAGCCAAAATAAACCACTCCTCTCTTAAAATTCTTCTGGTCAGTTATTCGCACAAAGCAATGAGAAATGTAACAGAGATGGTTATATGTAGAAGCATTTAAAGACGTGTGTGTGTGTGTGTGTGTGTGTGTGTGTGTGTCTATGTTATACATTTCCACATGCTATTAACTGAGGAGGTCTTACACATACAATGACAATTCAGCATGAAAATCCAGCAATGATGAGTGTGCCTGATGCCTAATATCCTTCTCTATTCAGTGCAGCCAGGACTCCAGACAAATGGATGATTATAAGAAATAGATATGATATCAGGTCTACCCATCTATCTATCATTTATCTATCATACAGCTGTCTATCATCTATCTATCTATCTATTATCCATCTATCATCTATCTATCTATCTATCTATCTATCTCTATCAATCTATCTATCTATCTATCTATCTATCTATCTGTCATCTATCTATCATCTATCATCTAGCTATCTGTTAATCATCTATATATCATCTATTTACCTATCATCCATCTATCTATTTATCTATCTATCTATCTATCTATCTATCTATCTATCTATGTATATATCTTTGTATCTATCTACCATCTCTCTATACATCCATCCATTCATCCATCCATCCATTTGTCTATGATCTATCTATCTATCATCTATTTATCTGTCATCATCTATCTATCATCTATCTATCTATCATCTATCTATCTATCATCTATCAATCTTCTACCTATAGAGAAAGCAAAGAAATATTCAAAATATAATAAAACAAGTAAAACCTCATAAGGGCTTGTGTCAAATGAGACATATGTAAAAGTCAATTGAACCATAGTTCCCTATGGCCAAAGTATTTAAACAATAAACAAGTCAATGTAGCATTATATTATAATCCAAAGTATAAAATTTACAAGTAAGCCATGAGTCCATGCTTACATAAATAACTTGACAAGTAAATAAAAAGAAAGAAAAGAGATAGATCTCCCATTAAGAAGAATTACAGATAATATTTACAGGTAATTTACCCTCAAGTGGATGGAACATGACTCCATGCTCCTCATGTGTGTAGTTTGTCTAGTTCTTTTTTATTTATTTATTTATTTATTATTTATTTATTATTTATTTATTTATTTTAATGTGTGTGTGTGTGTGTGCATGCTCGTGTGTGCAGATATGCATGTGCCAAATGTAGACGTCATAGGATACCTCTCCAGTGTCTGTTCCCTCCTCCAACTTGTGGGATCTGGGGAACAAACTCAGGTCATCAGGGCTGCACCTGCCTCTACCCACTGCACCATCTCACCAGTCCTGGACTGCACACCTTCTTTCCAAAGAACACAGAATGAAAGCAGAGAACATGAACAATCATATAGTGGAGAAAAAATGACCATCAGGTGACCATGGTCAGCTTTAACAGTGACAAGCCATATTGATGGTATGCATGCTTGTTATGGTGTGATAGTTATGGTAGCATTTTATCTCTCTGTTGTTCCCTGAGAAAAATAATTTCAGTCCTATTATGGAAAACTATTAGCTCTCAAGTGATGATCCTTCTGCAAAACACCTGACCAATGCTCCTTAAAACTGTCAAGATCATAAAATATGAAGAAAGTCAAAGAAAATGATGTTCCAAAAAGAAGCCTGAGGAGATACCAGGACTAAGTATAATGTGACCCCCTGAAGGGACTCAGCAGAAAAGGACATGAGGTGAAGTAAGGAAATCCAAGTAAATTATGAAATTTAGGTAATAATAGCAATTTTGGTTTATTGATTTTGATAAATGTACCATAGCAGTGTAAGAACACACACACACACACACGTACACACACACACACACACACATACACACACACACACCACATGCACACACAATTTACTGAAAGTAAAAGCACACCAACCAAAATGTAAAGGCATTTGTTAGCATTCTTTCCAGGCATGTTCCAATGGATGTACACGGATACGCCTAGGGCTATTGTCCAGCTGGATAATCTTGTGTACAAACTTGTACAGGACCTGGTAAAGACCCCTATAGGAATGGGTCTCACAATAAATAAAGAGGAGAAAGTGAGCTGTGCATCAGCCTTCATAGCCCTCAGCTTCCTCACTGAGGGTGCACTGTGATCAGCTATGTGCTCCTGTTACCATGCCTCCCTAACCATGCTGGAAAGTGCCCGTCAAACTGTGAGCCAAAGCAGACCCTTTCTCCTTGAAGCTGCTTCTGTCAGGTGCTTTGTTACAGTCATGGGAGGGGCAACTGATATCCCACCCAATTTAGTTCTACGGTCTTCAACTGCTCTTTATGTATTTTTGTCTGTTCACTCATTAGATCATAAGCTCTAGAAAGAACTATGCTTCTTTGGCCTAATGCAAAGTCTTACACACAGTAACCACACAAGCACTGAAAAATGGGGTTGGAGCTGTAGCTCCGTTGGTAGAGTGCTTGCCTAGCATGCACACAGTCCTCTGTGTTCGATCCCCAGAACCACATAAACCAGTTATGGTGGCACACACTTGCATTCTGAGTTCTTGGGAGGCAGGTAGAGGCAGGAAGAGGCAGGAGACTAGGAGTTCAAACTCATCCTGAACTAGTTAGTGAGTTTGAAGTCAGCCTGAGATACGTAAGAGGCTGTCTCAAAAACCAAACCAAACCAAACCAAACCAAACCAAACCAAACCAAACCAAAAACCAAACCAAAAAAAACTTAACCTGACCACAGGTATTGGCTGTTTTAAGATGTGAAAACAAGTTAGGGGGATAATTCAATGGTCCAGACATCATGTCCTGATAAACAAGAGAGTGTGGAATGGACATTAAGAAGACAAAATTATGTTTCTGATTTGCTAAGGAAAGAGAGGTACAAAGAGAGGGAACCAAGATGATTGAGATGGACATCCAAGGCAGGCACAAAAGTTACCCTGAGGCAAAAGGTCTGGACAGGAGGTACAGGGAACCAGCCTGAACTGTCAAGTTGGGAATCAGGACTAGAGAGTCCTCAGGCATCTTCTGCTACCAATGAATTCTATAATTATGTTATGTATCACACCAAATCAAGGTTTTGCCTTACGTGTAGTGTATAAAGATCTCTGGTGAGCTTCTCATTGTGTGTGAGAGGGTATGTGAGTGTATGTGTGTGTGTGTGTTTGTATTCATGTGGGTAAACATGTATGTGCAGGTGTACATACAAGAGTGTGCATGCATGTGAAGGTCAGAGTTCAGTTTTGAGTGTCAGTTTACAAGCTACCAACCACCTTGTTTTCTGAGACAGGGTCTCTTATTGTCCTGGAGCTCACCAATTGGGTGAGGCTGACTGGTCAGGGATCCCCAGGGATCCAGCTGTGCTTACCTCCCCAGTGATGTGACTATGAGCACACACCACCATGCTTGACTTTTTTTATGTGGGTTTTGGGGACCAAACTCATGTCCTCATTTGCAGGGCAAGCAGTTTACTGACTGAGCTCTCTCTCCAGCTCTGAGCTTTCTGTTTCTGATAGAAAGAGGCCAGGCTTTGTAGTCAGTTAACCACTTGAGTACAACGCCCAGCGCTGGTATACCCCAGGTGTGTGCCCTCACATGTTAATTAACCTCTTGGATGCTTGGAATGTTTACAAAATGGGGACAACCACTTCACGTCTCTGTGAGAATTAAAATGACACCTGCTACGTGGTATTTTACAGTCCAACCCACCCTCATCTTTTACATACCGCCTCATTTTCCTTGAACTTCACCCTCTGACATTCTTGATTTTATTTCTACAGGGGATGGTGTGAGACTACACAAGAAAATGCTGTCTGCTCCCAATTATCTACTTTGTAGCTTATTTACAACAATTCTTCCTCTGAGTCTGGCCTCACCCTGAACCTAGGAGACATCTGGAAAGCTTCTCTGTACTGTCATTTGGTCTGTGCTATGGAAAAAGAGCTTAAATTGAACACCACTCTATTGAACACAATTGGTAAAGAGAAACACCACGTACATTTCAGAAACAAGCGTCAAAGCCTTTGAAAGCTGTTTGCAGTTTTACGTTAGGTCTGCTACTTGTTCATTTACATTGACCAGGCCGGCTGGAATGGGCTACTTGCCACAAACCTGAAAGGGCTTAAATATCTTTGAAGAGAAGATCAGCCATAAACACCGGCATTATCAAACAAAAGAAGGGTTAGAAGAGGCCTGTGAGATCCTCTGTGGGTGAAGTCATTTGCCACCAAGTCAGATGACCTGAGTTCCATCCCTGGGATCCACATGGTAGAGGTACAGCACCAACTTCTGAAAGTTGTCCTGATTTCCACACATGCTACCATGGAGGATCCTCAGAAGTTGAGGGATAAGAAGTATCTTCATTCTTTCTTTGTGTTAAAACTTCTTTTCCACAAAATTCACCTTTAAAAAATACACAAAGACATAGAGATGCACAGACACATATTCAAGAACATACACCTTTTCTGTGTGCTTAAGACTAAAATATATTCAAATATTGCTAGTTCATACAAACGACACAGAGAACTTCAATACGGAGCCCTACTATATAATTCCTACACATTTTGAGAAAATCATTTTTAAATAACTGTCACATTTCATATATTACTGTTTTTAGAGAGAGGCTAACTTTTATCTTCTCTTCCAATCCCAGCAGATGAAAGCATGTTTTCAGAGGTTGCGTAGTCAAATATTTCTACTTCAAAAGTGAGGCACTAGGGTGGTGAGACACCATGGAGGGATCGAGGGACTTGGAGAGAAGTTCTTGAAAACAGAATGGCTCCCTGGCCTTAATTTCTTGTCTGTATAGTTAAAAGATGGATCATCGACGCTTTAGTGATCCTCTGATTCCCAAAGATATTGCCACTCCCAGAAAGGCCTAGAAAGGCCACACTCCCCATTGCTCTGCTATTAGAACTGTACTTGTCAAGAGTCTGAGGATCTTGAAAAGGAGAGATAGTAAAGTGTCTGCTGTGTAAGCGTGAAAACCTGGGTTCAATCCCTATCATCCACATTAAAATGTCAGATGTGGTGGCATCATGTGTGTGTAACATCATCACTGGGAATATGGAATGAAGAATCAGGGAGGCAGACAGGTCCCAGGACTTGCTGGCCAGCCAGCCTAGCCAAGTCAGGAAGCTCAGGTTCAGTGAGAGACAGTGTCTCAAAATAATTACAATAATGGAAATTACTAATATATATAATAATGGAAATTATAATAATGTGGAAAGTGATTGTGGAAAACATTTGACATCAAACTATGGTATCCAAATGAACATGAACATGCATGGACACATATATAAAAATACATACATACGAAGAAGGTGGAAAAGAATGTGAATAGGAAGAAAAGAAGAAGAGGAGGAAAGAGAAGGAGGAGGAGGAGGAGGAGGAGGAGGAGGAGAAAAGAAGGAGCAAGAAGAGGATCGAGAGGAGGAGGAATAGACTGGGATTATAAAACAGGAGTAAAAGTTGATATTTCTTACTAGATCCCTTCATTACTTCAGCTGGGCTCAGCAGTTAAGAGCACTGGCAGGACCTGGGTTCATTTCCCAGCATCCACATGATGGCTAACAACCATCTGTAACTCCAGTGAAGGGGATTCAGTGCCTTCTTGTGGCCTCTACATGCATTGCACACATGGTGCACTTACACACATGAAAGCATGTAGAACCCTGAGACCCTCTTCATTCACCCGCTACCCCCAAATCCCTCCAGACCCTGAATAATTGCTCTTTTAGCTTTTGTAAAATGCTTGGTTGCTGCTTTAGGCATTCATGTCTATGCCCTGGCATGCCCTGATCCCCACCTACTACTTCCCACTCCAGGAAACCATAGATTAAGCAAGCCCAGGCATGAAAAAGCCTTATAAGGTAGAAACAGAAACTTCTGGCCCTACAGATAACAGTCAGCACATTCCAATGCCCTAAAGACAGACCCTACCAATAAGAATCCTCCCCGTACTCAGAACATAGGACCATCTAATCATTTTAAAGTGCATCTGGTACGCGCAGTCTTCAGAAAAACTCCCTATAAAAAGCTTTCCCCACCCTGGTTTGGGGCTCTCAGTATGGATTCACTGCATTGGTGAAATCTGAGGGCCCAAACTTAAGCCGGAATAAAGGCTCTTTGCTCTTGTATACACTCCGGATTCCTTGTTGGTCACTGGGGTTCATGAGATCTGGGCGTAACATAACAAAATTCCAAAATTATTGCTGAAGCATGTTCAGATCATGGTGTTTTGGAGAGGACAAAAAACAAGGAATTCTCAACTGAAAATTTGGAAACAGTGATTTAGCAAAAGAACAAACACAAATAATGGGCAGGATCAAACTGAAGATATTCCAGAGAGGGAGAAATTAAAATACATGTATTATTACCAAGTCTTATGCTAAGCTAAATCAGATGTTTGAGAATCTTGTTCCAAAATT
>NW_008341807.1:1197286-1200567 GCF_000622305.1 Nannospalax galili
CTCCACATACTTGGGGACTTGGGATACCGGGCCTCAGCAAAAAAAGCTCAGATATGTCTGCAAGAAGTGACTTACCTAGGGTACATCCTCAAGGAGGGGCAGCGGTTGTTGAATAAGGCCCGCAAAGAGACTGTGGTAAAGATACCTGCACCGACCTCCAGAAAACAGGTGAGGGAATTCCTGGGTACCGCGGGGTTCGCCGAAATTGCAAAACCCCTATATGAGGCTACCAAAGAAGGACAGGACTTCAACTGGATGCAGGAAAGGCAAGAGGCCTTTGAAACCCTAAAATGCAAGCTCTTAGAGGCCCCTGCCCTAGGACTACCAGACATAAGTAAACCTTTCTGTCTATATGTGGATGAATGTAAAGGTATTGTGAAAGGGGTTCTCACCCAGAGAGTAGGCCCCTGGAAGAGACCTATTGCATACCTATCAAAGAAATTAGACACTGTAGCAGCTGGATGGCCCCCTTGCCTGCGAATTATAGCAGCAGTGGCCCTGCTGGTTAAGGATGCTAACAAATTAACTCTGGGACAGGACCTGCTTGTGGCAACTCCTCATGCCCTTGAGGGAGTGCTCAAGCAACCCCCTGATTGATGGTTGAGCAACGCCCGATTAACTCATTATCAGGCTCTGCTCTTAAGTCCACCCAGGATCACCTTCCAGGTACCGATGGCCCTAAACCCAGCCACACTTTTGCCAGATCCTGATCTTGGGGACCCACTCCATGACTGTACTGAAATTCTGGCACAAGTGCATTGCATCCAGCCTGACCTGAAGGATGTCCCCTTGCCTGACACCAAAGAAACCTGGTATATGGACAGAAGCAGCTTCATCAGAGATGGTAAAAGGCATGCTGGAGGAGTGGTCACAACTACCTCGAGAGTCATTTGGGCCGAGCCTCTGCCAGTAGGTACATCGGCCCAAAAAGCTGAACTGATCGCACTTACCAAAGCCCTAAAGATGGGTAAAGGAAAGAAACTCATTGTATACACAGATAGCACATATGCATTTGCCACTGCCCATATTCATGGGGCCATCTATCAAGAGAGGGACCTCCTTATTGCAGAGGGGAAGACTATTAAAAATAAACAAGAGATCTTAGACCTCCTGCAAGCCCTCTGGGGCCCAAAAAAACTAGTCATAACCCACTGCCTGGGTCACAAAAAAGGGAACACACCCAGAAGGGAAATAATCTGGCTGACAGGACAGCTAAAGAAATAGCCCTGACCTCCACGATCCTGCCCATTCTTGTTGATCCCGGAGCAAGGGAACTGCCTAAAACTCCCCACTATAGCCCCAAGGACTTAGCCTGGATACACACTCTCCCTATGACTCAATGCCTAGAGGGCTGGTGGAGGACAATGAAAGGGAAAGTTATCCTACCTCAAAATTTAGGCATAAGATTGCTCCAGAAAATACATCAAGCATCACACATGGGCACCCGAAGGATGCAAGACTTACTAGGAAGGGCCAAAGTTAAAATTCAGGAAGAAAATGAAGCCATTGAAAAAATTGTTAGGCATTGTCATGACTGCCGATTAACCAACTCAACTCCGTCCCATGCTAACCCAGGATCCTGGAGCAGAGGGACACCACTGGGTACGTATTGGGAGACTGATTTCACTGAGATCAAACAGGGAAAATTTGGATATAAATATTTACCCATATTCATAAACACCTTCTCTGGATGGACTGAGGCCTACCCATCCAAGCATGAGACTGCTCATGTGGTAGCCAAGAAGCTAATCGAAGAGATCCTGCCCAGGTATGGTTTCCCAACTACAATCGGATCAGATAATGGGCCAGCCTTTGTCTCTCAGGTAAGCCAGGGAATAGCCACTGCACTGGGGGCCAATTGGAAACTACACTGAGCTTATAAATGCCAGATTTCAGGACAGGTAGAAAGAATAAATAAAACTCTAAAAGAGACCTTAACCAAATTAGCTTTAGAGACTGGTGCAGACTGGGTGGCTCTCCTCCCCTTTTTGCCCTTTTTAGAGTAAGAAACACTCCATACCAGATGGGTTTGACCCCCTTTGAAATCATGTATGGAAATCCCCCTCCTATGATACCTAGCCTCCAAGCTGACAGAGTATCGACCTTGCGAGACCAGGACCTACTGGACTCACTCCAGCAGTTGCAGCTAACCCACCAATGGGTCTGGCCGCAACTCAGAGCCATATATGTTCACAGGTTTAAACCGGGCGACTGGGTATTCATCCACAGACACCAACGGAAAAATCTCGAGGCAAGATGGAAGGGCCCCTTCGTGATCCTCCTGATGACTCCCACCGCACTCAAAGTGGATGGTGTCGCGGCTTGGGTGCACTACTCCCATGCAAAACCTGCTGACCCATTTGCAGTCCCAGAGGATTACAAGGGAGACACCTGGAAGGCAACCCCACACCCTTCGAATCCATTCAAGCTCCGCATCCGGCGAGACCCTTCCTGCTAACCTGTCTATTGTTGACATTGAACTGCTTATTGGCTGATGGCACCTTTCCTGCAAGTAACATAAATCCCCATATGCCCCAAAACTTAACTTGGGTAATCACCAACCCTGCCACGGGGACAGTCATCAACTCTACCTCCAAGACAGCCTCTCCCAACACTTGGTACCCCGACCTTTGGGTTGACCTCTGTGACTTCTTCGAAGGAGAATGGGACCCCCTTTCCTCCCTTCGGCTGCCGAGACCCAGGCCCCAGATCACGCACGTGAAGCCTCACCATCTACGTTTGTCCAGGCTATGGACGCAGCAGACAAGTTAAGAACAAATGTGGGAGACCTGGGGATTATTATTGCGCCTAATGGGGCTGTGAGACCACTGGCACATACTGGTGGAAAGGGTCATCAACCGGGCACCTAATAACCCTACAACGGGCCCCCGAATCTACCACCCTGGGATGGGGAGGGACCACTGGAGGAGGTATGGGGGGGCCGTGTGCCCAACCACGGTGCAACCCCCTCATAATTCGGTTCACTGAGAAAGGAAAACAGTCTATGGGGTGGGATGTAGGACACACATGGGGCCTACGGCTATACTCTGCAGGGAGAGAACCTGGCACCCTCTTTACTGTTCAACTCCTCCTCCGACCGGTCGTCCATGCACTGGGACCCAACCGAGTCCTAAATCCCCCCCCAGATGATTCTCATAAATCTTCTCCAGCTAAACCCCCTCCCGGACCTCCCACTGCCCAAACCTATACTCCTGCGCCAACAACTCAGGCTCTTGAGTTCTCGAGGGGAGATCCTATTCCTCCCCCTCCTGCCACTACCC
>NW_008341807.1:1201866-1237053 GCF_000622305.1 Nannospalax galili
GGCTCCTTGAACCAACCAAAATGTATCTTCGGTATCCCCCTCCTCTCTTTGTCTAAAACCTATAAAAGGCTCCACTCTCCCTTACTCTGGGCTCTCAGCATGGAACCGTTGAGTTGGTGAGGTCTGAGAGCCCGAGCTTAAGCCCGAATAAACCATAAACCTTTGCTTTTGCATTTTGGTGTGTTGGGTTCTCGGTGGTCTCTTTGGGGTCCAGTGGATGGGGCACCACAAGCAAAGCACTCATACACATCAAATAAAAATAAGTTCGAAAAAAGTTTTTAAAAGAGAACAAGAACAAGAGCTTCCTGAGGGCGTATGTGAAATGCTCTGAACCAGGGCTGTTTCCTGGCTCTTGAAAATGATTCCTGTGCTGTACTTGTTGTTCTCGATGGTGTCTTTCGAAAGGCCCTGGGGAAACTGACCTCTATGAGAACCACAAGCAAAGCACTCATACACATCAAATAAAAATAAGTTCGAAAAAAGTTTTTAAAAGAGAACAAGAACAAGAGCTTCCTGAGGGCGTATGTGAAATGCTCTGAACCAGGGCTGTTTCCTGGCTCTTGAAAATGATTCCTGTGCTGTACTTGTTGTTCTCGATGGTGTCTTTCGAAAGGCCCTGGGGAAACTGACATCTATGAGAAGCTCTAAAATTTCAGTGCTGAACTTATTTGTGCAAGCTCCCTAAGTTTTTTTTTACCCAGTGAATATTTACTAAAGCTTATCATGTGCCAGGTACTGTGTCCCCTTCAGCATCAACAATATGGGACAGATTGTCCAGGACAAGTTTTTAAAGCTCTCAGGGGTCCCTAAGTCACCATTGTGAGTTGGGCTTCCCTTGTGCACAGTAGAATGAAGAATTGACTCAGGCTGTGAACAGCACAAGTCCCAGGAACACTGAGATGGTCAGCATAGTCTCAGTCTTATTTTTAATCTCTCTCTCTCTCTTTCTCTGTGTATGTATATGTTGTGTGTATAGTTTTCAAATATGTGTGTGCATGTGCCACAGAGGGTGTGCACAGGCCACAGGACAATTTCGAGCATCTGTCCCTGCCTTCTACCTTATTTGAGACAGGGTCTCTTGTTCACCACTGCACCACCAGGCTAGCTGGCCCACAAGCTTCTGGGGACACTCCCACTTCCTCCTTCCATATCACTGTGGTGTGCTGGGATTACAGATGTGTGCTACCACACCCAGCTTTACATCATTTCTGGGGCTCCAAACTCAGGTCCTCAAGTTTGTGGTGGAAAGCACTTTACCCCTGAACCATTGACCCAGCCCACATTTTACAGTCTTCTTTTCAACACTTTTTAGGATTTATTGAATCAGCTCTTCAGGCCAAGGTCCTTCATAGGAAGCTGGCACACAACGGCTGACAACATCAGTCTGTTTTGTGTAGAGAGACAGAAAGCCTCCAAAACCGCTGTTCTAGAAATGCCTTTGCTACCCTTTGTAACCCCAAGGAGGTAAACACCAGAGAATCTGGGATCATATTCAAGTTTCTCAGCGTACTCTACACCATCAGAAGTCAACACTGCAGTCATTTGTTATACAATAATGCTAACATACTTGAAATTTGCAGTTGGGAATTTAACTCATTTCAGAATGTAAGAACATTCCTTTCTTTGTTCTTTGTTTCCTTCAGAAAAAGAAAAAAACCAAAACCAAAACCAAAAGCAACTCCTCTAGTATACAAGTGTCTGTTTTTAGGGCTCCTTGAGCATTTTGTATAGTTCTCATTCAACCACAGATGAGTTCAGTGATCAAGCAAACATAGTGTTAACCAAGGCGGGTGTAATTGGAAATTTGGAATTTGATATGCTGATGTCTGTTGTTTTTAACACATTAAAAAAAGTTAGGGAAGTAGATTCATTGACACATGTGTGTAATTGTGTTGAAAAAATAGTTTCGCAATATATTTGTGTTTTGCAGCTAGGCAACCAAAAATGAGTAACACACAGGAAATATGTAGCTGTGTGCTTTTTCTAGTCAAATTATGGGAATTCTAAATCTCTTATTTTCTTTATGTGAATGCTCTCTATGTCAAAGAATAATGCATAAAAGAACTAAAGCCCTTTGCGCTTAGAGGGCTCGCTTTTGACTGACTTTTCTCCTACAGTCCTTTATGTCCTTTCCTCCGTCTTTCCCACAGAGCATAAGAAGTAGGAAATTCCTGAAAGGAGAAGAAGGGAGTGAATTGTCAGCTATTAAATGTTTTTAAAAAATATACTTTAAAGATGTAAGGAAGAATAACACAAAATGAGGAGTCAATCTTTGCTTCATTATGGGGTAAAATATTGTATGAACTGTGTTTCATTTTTTAAGCTTTCAGTAAATAGATTGGCATTGAAGAAAACATATAGCTATAAAATAGCTATGATTACAGTGTAACTCACACCCAACAATCCATTATAAATACTGTTTGTATTATTACTATAATTCCGTGATATCGTCCTGTGTAGTTTTTTTTTTTAAATCTGTAGTGTTTAATAGCCCTCAATTTATATTGCCCTTTGGAAACCTTTTCAGAGCCTAGGCCAAGCAATTGCCTTTGTGAATCTGACTGGAAGGACTTCCATTACTGAATAACCTCCTAGGAATTTTAAAGAAAGGAGTCTTACAAAGCTCCTCAGAAATTGCTGTATCTTGGTGCCCAGCTGGTTATGGCTCACTAATGTTTCTACACTGATGTCAAGGCAGGCAAGGAAGGAAACAGGAGAAGGGATCAAAGAAATGATGGTGGTGCTGAGGTAGCAGACAGCATGGCCAACAGGTTACAGGCTGTTTCTGTTTGGATTTCAGGAAATGCAGGTGTAGTAAAGAATGCTATGACTACAATTCCAAAGATTCCAAAGATCCAAAGACCAGCCCACCGTTTGAAATATTGAAGGACTCCATTAGAACACAGGCATCACACAATACAGGGGTGGAACTCTGCAAGAACAGAGAGTCACCATCTCAGCTCTGCCAGCGCCAGTGTGCCCTAATCACCCACACCTCTCATGTCGCTTCTTGTTCTGAGGGTGCTGGCTGTCCTGAGGCCTGGTGGCAGAAGAATGTTTCAAAAGTTTTTACCTAGGCTGGGTGTGGTGTCGCATGCATACCTTTAGTTCCAGCACTCAGGAGGCATAAGCAGATGGAACTCTGTGAGCTCAAGGCTAGCCGGGTCTATGTAGTGAGTTCTAAGCGAGATAGGGCTAGAGGGAGATCCTGTCTCAAAAAAAATTATTTTGTCACCTTGAAGAAATCTTTGCACCTTGTACTCCAAAGAACACTCTAACTAGATATCTGAAAGAAGAATTTTCTTAGGACAGTTTCTGTCAAGGAATATAGATATTTAAGTCAAAATTCCATCAAATGATCAAATATTTAAAAACATATATAACTGGCATTCCACATCCATGCATTCTGCATCTATAAATTGAACCAAACACCCATTGAAACTACTTTAGGAAATTGGATTTGTACTGAACATACACACTTTCCTTCCTCATTATTTCCTAAACAATGCACCTATACCCTCTATTTACATAGTACTCAGTGTGTTAGGTCTTATGAATAACCTATAGATTTATAGAAAGATGTTATATAGGTTGTAAACAAAGACTATGGCATACAAACACATAATATTGTGTGTGTGTGTTCGTATGTGCATGTGTGCCTGTGCACATGCACATACCTGAGTGTGTGTGGTGGGAGGACAGAACCAGTCTCCTTAGGGGCAAGGAGCCATCTACCTCATTTTCCCAGATGGAGCCTCTCACTCTCACCGGCCTGGTGCTCATCAAGTAGGTGAAACCGACTGGTCAGGGAGCCACAGGGAGCCACCTGTCTCAGTCTCTGTCTCCCCAGTGTTGGGGTTAAGAATGTTTGCCACAATGCCTGACTTCTCGTTTGTTGTAGTTTTGTTTTGCTGTTGTCGTCTTTTTGAGACAAGGTCTCACTCTGCAGTCCCAGCTGGTCTGGAACTCACTATGTAGACCAGGCTGGCCTTGAACTCACGGATATCCATCCGCCTGCCTCTGCCTCCCTAGTGCTGGGGTTAAAGGTGTGCGCCACCATGCCCGGCTTATTTTTTTTTATTTTTAGAGTATGTGTATATGTGTGTATCTGTGTGTGAGCATGTGAAGGTGTGTGCAAGTGTGTACAGAATCAAGAAGCCAGTGGATCCTCTAGAGCTGGAGTTATCAGAGGTTGTGAGCTCTGGGTGCTGGGAGCTGAACTTGGGTCTTCTGCTAGAACAGCATGCAGTCTTAGTCTCTGAGCCATCTCGTTAGCCTGTCTGTGACTTCTGAATGAATCTGCTGGCATACAGATTCAGATTTCCTGAGTCCTGGGTTAGGGATGGACCTCTAATCAAAACTAGCTTTTATACAATTCTGGTTTTTAAAATAAGCATTAAGTATGACTTTTGTAAATAATATTCTTTGTTGGATGGCTTGCTTAAGCATTCATCAAAAATAAATGAAAAGTGGACAGGCTAGGATTGTAAGTCAGTAATTACAGCTCAGTTCATATCCCATTGATAAGGCAATAAACGTAAGAAAATAAGCTTGAACATAATGAACTGTTCCTTCATATAGGAGATCATCTTTAGGGCTTATTTTTCATTTTTAAGTTAATCTTTGTGTATGTATAATTGTGTGTGTGTGTGTGTGTGTGTGTGTCTTGTGTGTGAGAGATCATTGTGTGCCAAAGTGTGTGTGTGGAGGTCTGAGGACAACTTTGGATGTTGGTTTGAGACAGGGCCTTTTGTTATTTGCCATTCCATATGCCAGGCTAGATGGCCTGTGAGCTTCCAAGATTCTCCGGTTTCTGTTTCCCACCCTACTACAGGAATGCTGGGGTTAGAGAGGCATGCTACCTACCATCTGGCTTTCCTGTAGGTCCTGGGGGCCCAAACGTAGGCCTTCCCGTGTGTGGCAAGCACTTTACCCAATCAGCCATCTCCCTAGTTCCTATTTTACAAGTTTTTCTTTCTTTTCATCCCTCTTGCAAACTCTGACTTTTTGGAGACAAGCCACTTTTCATTTTGTGTTTCAGTGAATGGTGATGAATGGCAAACATGTACTAAGTTTCATTATTTCTCATGTCTACATTGAACATCACCACACTCGGCATCAATTTCCAGGACACCACAACAATTCATTCTATTACTTAATCCATTAATTCCTTCCGTGAATAGTTTTAGAATACCTACTTACGTGTCTCCAAATATCTGTCTTCTCCCTGGACATTATTAGTACAGTACATTGTTAGGAAGATGAACATTGGTTTAATAAACCAGTGGATGACCAAACTGGCTTTATCTGCTTATTTTTAATTATGATGACATGTGCAGCATAAAACTGATGATCCCCATGATTTTAAGGACTCGATTTTATAGCAGTGTTTACATTATTGTACAACTAACCTCCAGAACACTTCCTCCTGCTAAACTGAAACACGATCCTCAGTAAATGACCTCCTCTTTTCTCTTTTCCCTAGATTCCTGGCCACCACCATTCTAGTTTCTGTGAATCTGGTTACTCTATGTACCTCATATAAATTCAGTCATTGAGCATTTGTCTGACCACCCTTTTTAAAAATATACCATGTAGAAGGTTCATCTATGAGGTAAACCGGGTCGAGTTGGTCCTCTTCTCATTCCCCTTCCTCTTCTCTTTCTTCTCCTTGTTCTTTTGAAATAGTCTCACTACATAGTCTGGCTGGACTAGAATTCACTATGTAGACCAGGCTGGCCTGGAGCTCCCAGAGATCTGTCTGCCTCTAACTCCCAAGTGCTGGGACTCAAGACATGTGCTACCATGCCTGGCCAGGATTTCTTCTTTTTATACGATGAACAACATTCCAGTTTATCCATTTACCTGCCAGTGGGCAAACACAAGCTGCCTCTAAGTTTTGGCTATTCTGCACAGTGCCTGCTTTAAACACAGGTTTACAACTAATTCTTTGCTTTTAATCTTTTAATATATACTTGGAAGTAGGATTCCTTGATCATATAGTGATTCTAGCTTTCATCTGTTGAGAAACTGCCAATGGTCTTCTACATACTGTCTGCACCGCTTTATACCCTGGAGTATAGCACACAAGGGTTACAATGTCTGCCTGTCATCATAAACACTTGATATTTTTTACATTTGGTTTTTGATAGTAGCCATTGTCATGGGTGTGGAAGGGGATCTTATTGTGGTTTTGATCTGCTTTTCTCTAATCCAAAGTAATCTAGTTTTTTAACTTAAAAAAACATTTTTTTATTTTATGTGCATACGTGTATTGCCTGCATGTAGGTAAGTGCGCCCATGTTGTGCAATGCCCGCGGAGGTCAGAAGAGGCTGTCGGATCCCTTGGGACTGGCGTTATGGACAGTTGTTAGCTGCCATGTCAGTGCTGGGATTCCAATCCTGGCTTTCTGCAAGAACAACCAGTGTTCTTAACCGCTGAGCCACCTCTCCAGCCCCAGTAATCTACTTTTTAAAAGAAGGTGTCTTATTCTACTGTGGAGAGAGATTTACATCAGTGAAAGTAAGATTTTATAATTCATGCATATAACTCATGATGGGCATATGTGTTGTCATTATTTTTTTGTTATGATGCTTGGGTGTGTACAATGTGTTGTGTTTCACCATATTTTCTATGTGCAGGAAAACAAAACCAATGCCAGATACAACATGTCAGTAATTTTCAGAAGTGCTTTAAGGACTAACTATGTATTAAAGAATAATGCAGTTCCACTGTGGCATGTCCGGAACAAGAAGATTTTCCATGCTCAAGAGGACTTAACATATATAGTCTCCTCTAGGTCATTCTTGGTAGCTAAGGTGCAAGGATATGATAAATTCCTAAAATTACAGATAAACTCTGTGCTACGGTTTGAACATGAAGGGCCCTGCCAATAAGCTCATGCTGCTAAAAGCTTGGTCTTTAGCTGGTGCCAGTATTAATCAGATTTCTGGGCAAGAACACAGGATGCCAGGTTAAATTTGATTTCATATAAACAATGTTTTTTTTTTTTTTTTTGGTCTTTTTGAGACAGGGTCTCCCTGCAGCCCCAGCTGTCCTGGAACTCACTATGTAGACCAGGCTGGCCTTGAACTCACAGAGATCCGCCTGCCTGTGCTTCCCAAGTGCTGGGATTAAAGGTGTGTGCCACCACACCTGACACAACAACAATGTTTTAATGTCAATATGGCCTCGATAATATTTGATACAGACTTCTACTAACCAATTATTTGTTGTTTATATGAAATTCAAATCCATCTGGATGTCCCGTATTTATATATGACCAGCCTCACAACATAGAATGCTGTGTTTGAGAGTGCAAACCCTGCAAATGGGCACAAGGTGGTTTGAGGTCCAGTGTGGCCACAAACGGATGAATCACAGAGAGTTCCACAATCCTGTGTTCCTTGACGTGGAATATCTATTCACCTATTGAATATGAATAATGATCATCTTCCCTTTAGGAGAGCCAGGGCTAAATGAAGAAGTGCCCTGGGAACATTAATGATTTTTTTTTGTACCATCCAGTCCTTATTTACATAAAATTTACTTAGTGAAAGAAGGTGTTCCATTTTAATATAAAATTAAGGCTCATCTTAACGTACCAGAAACTAAATAAACTTAATTTGATTACCTTGGCATTTATTTGACACTACAACTTCTTCCTCTGACCCAACACTTAGTGCTTTTGAAAATATGGTCCTTACCATGGCTCCTGGCACATGATAGGCATGGTACTGTTATTCTAAAAATATTTCTGTATAAATCAATGACCTCTAAAGACATTCTTTAGGGAGGGTTTTATAAGCAGCATATAATCAGAGCAGAAGATTTGAGAGATGCTTTTGTGCAATTTTATAATTTTGCAGGACAGGAAACTGGATAGAGAGATGAAATAAATAGGCTTCATACTAGATGGGCTCATAACCTGGTGTACGCAGTGTTCTGTGCTATGATGCCCCCTGATAGGGAAGGTCACCACATTCGAGATATCTAGATAGCTGATATCACGCATAAAAAGGTGCTAGACAGGGGCCAAAGAACTAGCTTTAGTGGGAGAGCACTGGCAGAGCATTTATGAAGTACTATTTTGGCTTCCAATGCCCCAAGGGAAAAAAGTACCAGGTAATTTAAACACATGTGCAAGCAGTAACATTATTATGAACATTTATGGGGCTAGAGACGTTTTACTATCAACATTGCCTGTGTTTAACAAAAATTGGTTTTCTCAGGGCTGGAGAGATGGCTCAGTGGTCCTCTCGCTGAGGACCGGGGTTTGATTCCCAGCACCCACAAGGTGACTAAGAACTATCCGTAACTCCAGTTTCGGGGGATCCGACACCCTCTTCTCGCCTCTGTGGGGACTGCATGACACGGGTACACTTACATGCATTCTAACAATGCACTCATACACATCAAATAAAATAAAATAAAAATAACAAATAAAATTTAAAAATATATTTCTTTCCTCAAAAAATCCCACTGAACTGCAGGGGATCCCAGGGGAGCTGGAGATCATCCCTCCAGAGCCATCTCCAAGTGAACACCCATTTCCAGTTGTGAAACAGCTCAACAAGCATCCAAATATCTTTGGAAAATAGTAAGATGCTTGTGTGGATTGAAATCACAAACGCTTATTAAAACAGTGTGTTCAGAAACACAGAGAGGAAAACAACAAAAAGATCACTGGCTGATGGAACGTTTCCATCAAGCGGCCCCTTTATGCCCACTCTGTGTTTTCCTTCTTGAACAAAGGAGATGTGAGTGAATGCGGGAGTTCACTTCTCACGGGTTAAAACCTTCAACTAACAACCCGTCGCTCTGCACGTTCCTATGTTTTTTGGCAGCTTAGATGTGCCGGCACATATCTGAGTTGACCTCCTTTGGCTGCGGGTTGCTCACAGTCTGCTCAGCACCAGAGACTAAATATTTCTGACATTGCTTAAGGAAGCAGTTACTTTAAGTGGGTTTACAATCTGCATTCTTATTAAAGCTGGGGTTTAACATTACTGGTGTTAACACTCCCGTTGGAGACTGTACATAATTAAAATCTGAGATTCGTGTGGGTTATGAGCATGGGACATCTGAGGTGTGCACTGAAGTTTGGTTCAATGAGGATTTTGCAAATTCCCTCAAGTTTTGTTTGATTTCAGCTTTTGGTATGAGTTTTGGTTAAAGATCTTAGTTTCTACATATACATTGAATTTGAAGAATCTTGTGGAATAAAATTAAAGATGTAGGAATACTATGAGACTAGACAAGTGGAAAATTCTAGAAGACTATTTGCTGACCAAATAAATGAATAAACAAACAAGCAAACAAATATCGCACACTGTTGATAGCATTCTTAAGTGTGATTGGCCCATAACATAGCTCATTATATGGAAGAGAAAGCAGAAGGTTTTCATTAAGTTGCTTAGATTTTTAGTATCAAACTTTATACTTCTAAACTTTAATAGCTAAAATTCTTTGTATAGTTGGAATTTTTATTTGTATAGTAGGAACAAATTCCAAATGAAATTAGAAGGCAAAAAAATAAGCTTTTATCCCTTAGATATGTTTCAGTCCATTAGTCACATAGCTAGTTGGACATATCTTTTTGGAACTAATGTAGTTATATTCATTTGTTGAAGGATCTTTAATAAGCAAACATCCTAATTGTGTACATTTGAGAAAACTCTGTATTTTATTTTTCTTGACTCTAAAATGGGTATAATCATGGTGCCTGCTTTATAGGGATATTGCAAGGATGAAATGAAGGGATAGATATAAAATATTCAGAACTGGGCTTGGCATATAATGATTATTCAAATGACAGGCAAACCATATTTATGAAGGATTTAAAGGATTTGTTACTAATACTATTATCTCTATTTAGTATTTTTCAATGAGTAAAATTATTTTGATGTTATCTTTACATGCATTTAGCATAACTCAGTCACTTTATGTTCTTGTCTGTAGGAAAATAAATGTGTCTCTCTTTGTCTTGGTCTCTGTCTCTGTCTGTCTCTCTCTCTCTCACACACACCACACACACACACACACACACACACAATTCAGACAGCCAAGCCTTACTTCATTCTCATGCCTCAGTTAAAAGCATTATGTGCAGAGAAGAAGTGATCTAGAAGCCTGAAATGTCCGTGCCTGAGACTGATTCAGGACTCCCCATTTCTACAGTCAGTTTTTGCCCCTTCAAGTGCTCAGAAATGAGGAACAATTAAAATACTTGAGAGAGTGTTAAAGCAATGCACATTTTCTTAACAGAGTGCAAGATTCAACTACAGGTTAAGTATAAATCACAATAGGGTGCAGGCCATACCTACACATACACACACCCACACACGAACAGATACACACACACACACACACACACACACATGCATGCACAAGTATATATTTTGGAGTGTAGGGCCTCATGTGTGTTGGGCAGGTGTTCTACCATGGAGACTCGCCTCCAGCCCATATATATTTGTGTGTTTTTTACATCTGCTATTTTGTGGGATTTTGAGTTCCATTGCAAGAAAATATTTTACTCTCAATAGCTCATATATACTCAGACACTTAATAAAATAAGTAGCAGGGTGTAGTGGTACATATCTGTAATCCTGATACTCAGGAGGCTGAGGCAGGAGGATGGCACATTCAGATGAGGTCTGGATTTTACCTATAGCAAGAGATCCCATCTCAAACAACAACAACAACAGTAGCAACAACAGCAACACAATTCCATATAACCCCTAAACTCAGACAATAACACATAGTTTCTAAAATTTTCATTTTGGATTTATCTGTATTTAGTAGGAGAAAACAAGACCACATGCACATTTCCTAAGTACAAATCTAGTACAGAATATTTCTAATAAGTAAATTCTTTGGACTACATCAATAATGGGCAAGCTGTAAGGACAGTCAGGCACTTTCCATTCAAAATGAGAAGGAAAAATAAAATCTGTAATGAGCAAATAATCTCATTTCCTTTATTTCAAGTAAATTTATGTCAAAACATGTCCATGTTTTCTCATGTGTTCCTTCCGTCTCTCTGTCTCTCTGTCCCCTCTCCCCCCACTTCCCTCTCCTACCCCAGAGTAAATAAAAAATCTAAATTAAGGGAAATGAGTAAAACAGTAAAATCAGGTCTAAGCACAGGTAGCTAATTGCTTAAACAGACAAATTTTCCCCTGAGCTTCTTCACACTGGAGTTTCAACTCTTCCTCCCTGAACACATATATTTACTCTGCGGTTTAATGCAATGAGGTTTTGAGGGCATTTTATTTTGAGTAAAAAACATATCATACCTAAACTGGTTAAAAGCTTTGACTATTGCCTTGAACCCGCATGACTGCATGTGTCTTCTTCTTTCTTCTTTTCATAATTCCTTTTCTTTAGGAAGCAAATCCCCCTTTCTAATATAAAAAACATGTGCCTCTGAGGTAGGTCAGAGGAAAAGACTGCATTCACACGTGTTCAGAGGAAAGGAAGGCAAAACACACACAGTTGTTTTAACACACACCAGAGTTCTAGCTCCTGCGTGCTCCTTACATATCAACTGTCCTTCCAGACTTTAGGGGTTTCAGTGGGGTCAGATCCAGTCCCTTGGTCAGAGACTTGACTGCATTCCAGCTGGGGAGGACACGGGCTCTTGGATAAGCAGCTACAGAGCTCTGTGATGTTTACCAGGCAGCCCTAAATAGGGTGCTGTGAGAGAACAGAAAAGGAGAGATCTCATTGTCAGCAGTCCTATGTGCCAGCTCTGGACAAACTTTCACTTTACTCTGTCTGCGACAGGAAGCCCCAGACACTTGGGAGCAGGGGGTGGGAGAGACCACACTTGTCTTTTCCCAAGTTCACACAGCAGCAACTTCAGGAAGTGCTAGGCTGCAAAGGAAGGTGGCAGTGAGCCATGTTAGAACGTGACAGAACAATGAGAAGCAACAATTAAGGTAGGCCAGGAAGCCAGAAGGACTTCAACTGCCAGGTGTTTCCCAGGAGAAAGTGAAGGGGCAGAATGACCATTCGATTCATGAGGCGGGGAGCAGGTGGTGAACCAGGGTGAGAAGACGTTTTCCACTCAATCCGTGATGCAAGTGTAGAGCTAGATAGTCATCTGGTAGCTTGAAATGTCTTCTTAAGGGCATTACCTTGGACCCCAAATGCCCAAAACCAACCACAAAGATTTTCATCGTTCAAGATTTAAGTTAGTAAATGAATAAACATGTCCACCACAGTAGAAACCTAGGAATGACACTTGACGTTTCTGTCCCTCCTCCTCAGAGCCAATACCCTCACCCCTCACCCTATATCCTTAGATTTGAATTCCTAAACATCATTTAACTCTGTCTGTCCACCTCCAGCTCCACTGGTGTTTTCTAAGTCCAGATGATGTCATTTCTGGCTTGGACATCTGGAATAATCTCTCAACTGTCTTTCCCACATTCACCTTTGCCTCCTCAAATGTGTCCTCCCAGGGTCAAGACGAACTTGTGAAATGCAAATCTCTCTGTGACTCTATTTCTGTTTACAAATATGAGTGGTTTCTATTGTTCCGGGGTGAGAGAGCCTTCAGTGTGGCCTTGAACGTGTCTCCTTGTTCTCTTTTCTAGTTAACTTCTACATCATGTTCCAACCTTAGCTGAAGTTATCGATTTCTCTGGAACACCTCTATGGACTTCTCTATCTAGGTCAGAGACCTGTACATAATTCTCACAGCACTATGACCGTTCTATCTTGCCCTGAGCACAGACCCAATTCTGCATTTATTTCTACGTTATATCATTAATGTGCTTTTTCTCTCTATTTACTCTATGAGGCTGTGACTGTGTCTGATGATTTTTATTACTGAATTCTCTTCCTCTACCATCAAGCCATGTATGCTAGATGTGCAAGAAATATCTGAATAAAAATAAAATTAATGAGTAAATATGGTTTTCAATGTCCAAAAACAGGGAAGTAAAGAAAGCCATTGGTCAAAGTTGCAGATAAAGTGAGACATTCAGGTGAATTCAGTGTAGAGCCATTTGTGTGTGTATATGTGGGTGTGCATATATTTGCATGTTCATGTGTGTTTGTGCACACTTGTGCATGTATGTGGACATCACAGGATACCCTCCAGTGTCATTCTTCACTAGCCTGAGCTCACCAAACAGGCTAAGGCCCCAGGCATCGTATAAATTACAAATGCACACCATCACATGACTTTTAAAAATATTTTATTATTTTTATTTTATGGGTATTTTATGGGTTTTGCTTGCGTGTATATAAGTTCACCATGTGCGTGCAATGCCCATAGAGGCCAGAAAAGGGTGCTGGGTCCCTTAGAATTGGAGTTATTGATAGTTGTTAGCTGCCATGTGGGTGCTGGGAGTCGAACCTGGGTAATCTGGAAGAGCAGTCAGTGCTCTTGACTGCTGAGTCCTCTCTCCAGCCCCACACCAGCTTTTTAAATGTGGGTTCTAGATATTAAACTCAGGTACCCATGCTTATAAGTCAAACACTTTACCGAGTCTCTCCAGCACCTCTGGATACAGTTAGTTTTACTTTTTTCAAGTCTCTATAGCATACTTAGGTAGGCCGTGGTGGAATTTACTAAGAACTTTTAAGAGAGTTTAAAGTTGGAGTTACTGTGCATCTCTACTTGAAAGTGTGCATTATGAAGGGAATGGGTACAGAGAAGGGCTGAAATCTCAAATGCTTACAGGAACTGCTCAGCCAGATAAGGCACAATAAAGGACACTGTGAAATGGGGAAGCATGAGGCAAGTGGCCAGGTGTGAACGGGCAGGTGCATGCTGTACTTTAAGGCATCCAAAATCAGATGGAAAAGAAACATCCTATTGACTAAACAAAACACTTCTGCAAGTTCCATGGGCCCTCTTTGGAGAGGTTTTGACACTTTGGAGAACAGCCACAGAAGGTCAAAGATAAAGTCCTCGGTATGCAGAGGCAATGCTAGCGCTGGGATGAAGAAATGAAATATTGAGTACACAAGAAAAGAGAAGCAGCTGAGGTCCAGAGAGCGAGCCGGTGAGAATGCTTCCTGGAGGCCAAGTTCAACTGGGGCTCAAATGCAACCGTTAGGTAGGACTATCAGGATTTGGTATCAGTAGCCTTGGTCAAAACAGTTGAATGCTGAACTCCTGAGAATATCCATGGTGTCCAGCTCTTGACCCAGGTTGATTTCATAATTTCCTTTTCAAATAGTGTTCTCTAAGCAGTTTATGATCTTAGGTAATTGAAGGTCCCTTTTGAAAAGCATAAATATCTCATATTCTTCTCTAATTTTTCAAAAATGAAAATAAAATTCAGAATGTAATTAGAGCAAAGTCAAAGTGAGGGTAATTTGTCATCTGCTCTGTATTATCTTAACCTGAATCACCAATAGCTTTAAGATATATATATATAATATATATATATATATATGACATATCTAAAAATATAGATGACATATAGCTACATATATATGAGACAGGCATTATCCTCATGTTATACAGGAGAATACAGATGATCAGGGAGATCAGGGATTTACCCAGGATCAACAGCCTGGTAGGTGCTTTGGGCATCTCTCCTACATCTGGGCTACATGTTCTCCAGTTAGCCTACATGGTGGTATACTAATAAAAACATCACCCCCCCACCACTACCACATACACACAGCACGTGTGTGTTAATAGCACCTGAGAAGTTTGAGAGCCTGTATGGAAGAAGCTATGATGCTTGGAGTTCCGTAAGGCTGGAACATTTTCTGTTGCCTCAGAATGAAGCAGCCTGCAATTGAGGTCATGTAACTCTGGTCTGTGGTTGAGGGAGTCCTTAGCAGAAGCAGAACTTCATCTCCAATGAGACACTATGCCTTCTGGGTTGACTTTTTGAGTCTTCTGTTTTTCCCTTTTGGTCCAATCAGTATGTCCCTTTCAGTCACATGGCTGCTTCCTTCAAGCAGGGCAGATAAGACTGTCACTGAAAGGCGGTCTGTGAGTCTTACCAATGATTATTAACTCCTAGCTTTGAAATTATAGCCTCCAAATACAGCTTCCAAATAGATTTAAGCCATTTTATTTGCTTCTAAGAACATTCCTTGTATAATCAGAAATATTTATTTTTAGGAGCAAATGATTTTATCACTAAACAATACACCAGTTTGTTTAGTAAAAGTGTGAATGTGCAAAAGTTTTTATAAAGATTAATGTATAAGTTAAACAGCACCCCTACAAGGTAGGCTATTTAAGAGTTCCAATACTTACCCAAGTTCATACAGCTATGAAGTCATAGTCTGGGCTTGAACATGGGTGTATCTTGCTATACAAACCACTCTCCCAGCTCCCTAGTTTCAGGAACAAATTACAATAAGCTAATTCACTATCTTATTATTTTATCACTGTGCCAATGCCCAAATTCAGGAGAAAGGCATTCTAATAAAGACAGATGTCCATCCCTCTCTTTTAACTCTGATTCTGCATGAAGCATCAATTCCCTTTGTCCAGTCTCTGGCTCCTTACCACTTACAGTGTTTGCTGTGTACCATATGGAAACTTCTGGGTCCAGTTTCCAAGTCAACTGTCTGAACTGCTGACACTACATAACTCTGACCTATGGGCTCTTGATTTTTTGTTTTAACTCCCATTTTTTTCCTTAAAGAAGACCCAGAACAGTGTGTGTTAGTGCATTTTATCTTCCATTTTCATGTTGAAAACTCTAGTAGAGCCCTTGGTTACATGCTGCCTTTTCAAAAGAATATCTGCTTAATTTTAATCCATTACCCAAATCTGGACTATACTAAACCTAATTGTTACATGGAGTCACCTGTGGAGAGTTTAATGGAAAAGTTAGGCAGCAAATTAGTACCAGATTATTAGCTTGAGCAACACTAGGTTTGTTTATCCAAGGCCCTTCAAGAAGAGCGCTGTATTTTTAAGATATGACTTGTTTTCCATATCTGAGCAAAACCATATCTCTAGTTAACTGGACATTTAATTTTCCACTTATTCATTTTCCCCTTGCAGATAGCTCTTTGGCTATTCAGCATGTGCATAATGCCGAGAAAAATAATTATAGGAAAGGGGACACAGAGAATGTCATAATTAAAGCATGCACTTGCAAAATGTACTCAATATACCTGAAACATCTTGATTGCTATAATCAGGTAGACTGGGGTTTCAATAAATATTTTTTTAAATAAGTTTTATTTAAAGTCAGAAGCATACGTACAGCTCTCAAATCTACCCTACAACTCAAATTTCACTAAATTTACCTCTGATTATTTTTTAGAGAGCAGATAGAAAGAGAAATCCGAATGTAAATAGATTGATTTATGGAACATTATGGCATCCTGGGTGACCTTCTAGAACAGGTGTATTCGTCTCTGGCCTGAACTCTCATTAACAAAAACTTCTGTATGTAACAATGACAAAACTGCAGAAACTTAATGCCTGGAGATGTGATTTAAACTTTGATTTTATAGTTTGGGGATTAAAGTTTAGAACATGCACAATTGCAAGGTCAATGAAAGCATAATACCTTGTGAGAGAACAGTGTTCCAAGTTAAAACACATTTACTGTCTATATACATTAAAAACTGCCAAAAATAACAATAATAAAGGGATGGGACCCAACTAAAGGGGCAAAAGCCCCAAGCCATCCAATGCAGACTAAAGGAATCTGATCTTTCTCTCTTTCTCAACTTTATGGTGTTGGAAGTGTCTATGCAAATGGTTAGCTATGCTCCCCATCTAACTGACAGGCTTGGAGATAGCCAGCCCAGGGTCTTGTTTACTTAGTGGTGAACTGCAGAAAATCAGCAAAACACAAGGAAGCTAATTTAATGGCTACAAAAATGTAACTAGAGAATTAAAGCTTAATATAGCTTTAGCCTCTGGAGAGCTCTGCCTGATTGCAGACAGCTTGAACGCAAGATTCAAAAGCACAACAGACTAGTTCTGTTCTAAGGGCTTTGTGCAAGTTATGGTCAATAGATGGAAATCCACATTTCCAATCACGGTCCTGAGAAGGCAGAGACAAACAAATCCTAGCGTTTTCTGGTCAGACTGGTCGAAATTGGTGAGTTAGTGATGACAGTGAGACTCTTTTTAAAAATAAGGTAGAAAACCCATTGAGGAAGACACCTGAGATTGATCGCTGGCCTACACATAACATGCACATGTGTGCTCCTATGCACACAGGAACATGTATACACACACGCATACAAAGAAACACTGAGCACAGTGTGGCTCCTTACTCCTTCTGACTTTTATCACATGGGGTCCACTTGCCATGTAAAATCTGCCTCCTCATCATGAGCAGGGACAGGAGCAAAGAGGACAGAAGTAGCAAGCCAAGAGGAAAACTGATCAGATCCAGGCCAGGGCAGGGGCCCCACAGGTTTTCTGTCCATTGGGAAAAAGTCATCAATGAAATTAAATGTTTCGAAGCAATTGTGCTCAGCCCACTTCCCTCTCTAGTGATCTTCTTGAAGCCCCATTCTTATATAATTCTAGTTCTTTGACAAGGTGGACTGACACTTTCAATCTAGTAATTTACGGGCAATTTATTGTGAAGTGGCAATTTATTAAGATCCAAGAGTAGAGAGGGCTGTCATAACCAGCCTTACTCTCTGCCTCCCTGACACAGGTCTAGCCAGAACTTAAGGGTTTTATTTAAGGGAAAGAGAAGGCCTCCTCAAACTTCTAATTCCCAAATTCTCCTGTCCCCATCTCCTATCCCACATTGCATAATTGGACATAAGTCATAAAACGTAAGCTCTTTGACATACCATTATCCTGATTTAGATTCAGGGTAAGCTGTCACTGACTGAGCTCTCTGAGAGCCTCAGATTACAGGAGGAGACCAGGAAAGCCAGGTGACCTCACCTGGCCCAGGGCCAGCTCTCAACCCTAAATCTCTCCAAAAGTACTGCCTCTGCTCCCCAGTGACTATGATGAATGGCCTGTCATGGATGGGGCAAAGAGGCACCATCAATCAGCAGGACAACGTTGGCTTCTTTGAGATGCTAAAGCTCTCTGTTCTCCATGATCAGGTATGTGTTTAGTCTAGTATTCAATCCATAAATGAATGAGAAGCATTTTGTTCAATGATAAAATGTGTGGCCACATCCAAAGGAAGAGGTGAGTTTGGGTGTAATGAAGACAGTGAGAGCAGAGCTAAGGCATCAAGATCCAAGTTACCTTTCTTCAGAAGTAACGTGCAGGCTCAGAACCTTAAATGATCCCAGATGCCTTCCTTCCACAGATACCCATAGTCCTTCCAGGGAAGAATGTTCAAGGATTCTCTTCTCATTTTTCCCTCCCTTGGCCGCATATCATGATGATCTTCTACGAAGGGATGAACTATGGCTATGAACTGATAAGACTCCAGGTCACTGCAAAAGGACATTTTCTGTTGAGGCCAAATGCTGGGCCTTCCTTAAAAAGTTATGTGTGCTCTGCTTTCTGTTTGATTACAACCAAGTGAAAGGTGATCTCAAGTCTATGAAAGCCTGTCTCTCACTTTCCCTCGCTCTTTGTATGCTTCCTCCCATGCCCAAGATCTAGGTCAGCCTAGGACAGCTCAGCACGTAGCATTGTGCAAATACACTTTCTCTGGATGATTCCTCTGGCTCCGTCTCCCTAAGGTTGTACGGTAAGGAGAAAAGTCTAAAATTCACTGGTGCATACATGGTCCATCAGCTAACCCAGGCACTGGCAAACTGTGACCCAGGGGCCAAATCCAGCCTGCTGCCTGCTTTTGTATACTGTTCATTGGCTTAGAGCCACAACCAGCCATGAATTGAAAATAATCAGAAAATATTTATGTCTATACTGAATTTATATACATTTTTCTTCTTGTCATTCCTTAAAATACAGAACAACTATTCACACAGTATTTATGTTGCATTAGATATCGTAAATGACCTAGGATTTAAAGTCTCTGGAAGGATGTGGAGATCTTGTATATAAATCCTAGGTCTCTTTTGTTGTTGTTTTGTTGGGAGGATCTCATATGCCTCAGGCTGGCTTTAAACTTGCTATATAGCTGAGGATGTCCTTGAATTCCTGATTTTCTTGCTCCAAACTGTGAAGTGCTGGGATTATAGTCCTGTGCTACCATATCTGGTTTTTGCAAAGCTGGGGATCGAACCCAGAGCTACATATATGTTAGGCAAGTACACTATCAACAACTACATCTCCAACCTTACTACATCTTTTTTTACAAAAGGGTTTATTTTACTTTATGTGTATGTGCCTGACTGTATGTGTGCATACCACGTACATGTGAATACCTATAGAAGTCAGGAGATATGAGATCCCCGAGAACTAGAATTATAGGCACTTGTGAGCTGCCCCATGTGGGTGCTGGAACAAACCCTGGTCCTCTGGAAGAGCAATAAGTTCTCTTAACCAATGACCCATCTCTCTAGCTCCTTACCATGATATTTTTATAGAAGGGATTTAAGCCTCAGAAGACTTTGGTATGGGGGTGGGGCTTGGTCCTGGATCCAATGTCTTGTGAACACCAGGGATGACTGTAGTAATAACAGAGATCATATGGTTAGTCAGCAAAGGCAAACATATTTACCCACTGGCAACTTTTCAGAAAAAAAGTTTTCTGACTCTTGCTCTAGGCCACTATAAGACACAGGCAAGTTCAGTTACCTGAGGCTGAAGCATTCCTAGTAGAACAAAGTTTGATCAATTCCCTCAAGTGTTTGCAAACTTACTCTAAATCATCTAAGTTAAAACTAGGCATTTCATGTAGTTCAGTACACCTCAGCAGGTTGATATACACTGGGGCTCTGAACCAAAGCTAAATTGATTATAAACTCTTCCTCTGCTCCAGTTTCACATTGGAGAGTTCCAAATATGGCTCCAACCAGCAGCACAGGAAATTGGCTACATACGACAGAATGCTCCACTTCCCCTGGAAAGTACTGAACAATGATCCCAACACTCAGTTGAGAAACTAAAGGACCCTGTTATTCCTCCATCTTCAGTGTATCTAAAAATGTGCGGATTCAGATATTCTTGGATTCCTCAAGAATGTAACAGCACCAAATGTGCATTGTTTGTGTTATGGTTTGAATATGAAATGTCCACCACAGGTTCATGTTTTTTAAAGCCTAAGACCCAAGAGAGCTGGACTACTTCGGGAGGTTCTAGAAACTTCCAAACATAGGGACTAGCTGGAAGAAGTAGGTCACTGAATGGCCCTTCAGTGGTAACCTGTTCCTGACCCTTCCTGTCTCCCTTCTCTCTGCTTCCTGGCTTCCATGATGTAAACCGCTCTGTTTCACAGCCCCCCATGGCCACCACAATGGATGGACACCCCTATGGTTACTTATGGTAACCATAAGTCAAAATAAATAAATAATTTCTTCTTTTGAATTGCTTCTGCTGGTATTTTTTTTTCACAGTGAAAAAGTAATTAATACAACCTGCATGTAAAAGAACTGCATTTACTATGTAGTTCGGATGTGTAAAAATATCACCGCAGTGGGCCTTCAACGGGAGCAGGGTTTCTCTCCCATGGAGATCTGTCTATAATGCAGAAGGAGCAGAGAAGAGAGCACACCTCTTAAAACTACCCAATAGTTATTTAAACTTCGTCTTTTGTAGAGTGATAACCAAGTGTTGAAAAGATCCTGAGGCAATAAGATGATCTGATTATGATTCTTGAGCAAAGTTGCACTCGGGAACTCAGGTGCGAACAACCCCTTTTAATGCACATGACTTAACAGAGAAGAAAGCAGTGCAGCCGCATTTCAGGGACTTAATCATGGACATTACATCCAATCATGACGACATAATGGTGGCCAGGGAATTTCACGTGCAAAGGCTCGTCAGAGGCATTAAGCATCCTTTACAAATAACAAACTCAAATAAGGACAGCGTTTCTTCCCATCTTTTCAAAATCTTTCCCTTTGCTCACTGGGAAACGATGGAACAGATAAAAACGCTCTTTCCACAGGTCTCTAACGATTCTTTCTGGCTCAAACATTTGTGTCTCAATAAGAATGAAAAAGTAGTGCCATGAAGAAAACAAAATGGAGTTCTATAGCCGTGGTAACTGACACACCTGCAACCTGGATTGATCACAATACCTGTCCCCACAGGACTAGTCGTATGACCGCTAGTGGCAGCAAACATCAGCACAACTCATTCCTTGAATAGCTGATTTACATTATAGTAGTAGTTCAGAAATGAAACACCTGAAACAGATTTATAGTTTAGTCCATCAGCTGTACAGAAGGATTGCGAATAAAAGAGCCTTGAAAGAAAATGAGGATCAATATAAAGAGAATTGCTTTGCTGTGAGAAAAACTGGGGCGTGTAGGAAATGGATTCATGGTATCACTCAGTGGTGAGATTCATGATCCGGGTGCTTCTCTGTTCTACCCTACACCTATAATACGATTTTATAGACGGTGGACTGTTTGTTACAATCTGGTTCAATTTCTTGTTTTAGAAATAAGGAATGTGTGGGTGTCTATCCAACTGGCCCAGCCAAACATGGCATCTGTGATACAAAGAGTACAGGCAGAGCCTGCGGTGGCTCAGTGAGTAAAAGCATGTGAAAACCTAAACACTTGCGGTTGGTCCTAGGAACCCACACGGTTGAAAGAGAGAATGGACTCCTGATAGTTGTCCTCTGACTTCATGCACTGTGGCACATGCACACCTACACTCACACACACACATCATAGTCATACACACACACACACACACACGCACACACACACACACACACACTAAAAGTAAAGGTTTTTAAAATGCGGGTAGACACAAAGATGAATCAGGAGTTGTGTTTCAGTCTCAGGAGTTTATAGCTTGGTAATGACACTAAGATTTTTAAATGTATCTTTATCCATCTACCACCTACTTACCTATCATGTATTTATCCTATACTTATGAATATAAGCACACAATGCAAAGTAGAACATATGCATATGTTAATACATTTGAAGATCAAGGTTTAGATTCAGTTCAGAGGAAGGAAATCTTCTGGTTGGGGGTGGTACTTATTGAGAATTTCTCAGGTCAAATCGGGACACACCAAGTCTTGGTTCCAAGGACAGGCCTAGGAAATTCTAGGGACACAGTAGTGACCCAAGAGACATTTTCTGTCTTGAGAAATCATGTAGTGTTTGGGAAATAAAGGTTATTTTTCCCTCACAGAATTGAAGAAGGTGCATCCTTCCTCCTCAGGGTCCCTTCTAACTTAACTGCATTAAAATCAAGAGGGTAAAGGCAGACAGCTTGTACACAACACTTTCCTACACCACAGCAGGGGATTCTTGGATTCCAGGACATTCAGTCTGAACACACCTGGGGAGAAAGTGGAGTGATGCAGTGAGTTTTGCTTTCTAGTTCCTGAAGAAAACCACTCTCTGACCAGTGTCCCCTGAGCCCTCTCAACTAGGCAGCAGTCACATGCTATGCAAATCACAGACTCAATGTGCACAAGTCTGTCCACTTTCTAACTCCCACGAAAAGGCTTGAAAAAATACAGAGCTTCCAAAAGTCCAAGATCATATTTCTAGGTCAACTCCAGCCCCTGTTAAACTGTCTGCCTGTGAAAGAGGAAGGCTTCCACAAAAGTGTCCTCCAGCCACAACCTGATCATAGGACCCTGACTACCCTTCTTGGGAGCACTGACTATAAAGCACTTAGAGCTTTGTGTCCTTTTCTGTTCTTGGACAATCCATATGTTTCTTCTCTAACTCAGGAATGTCTTTCTTTCTTAAGGACTCAGAGAGACATTTAAAAAATGCAGATATTAGGAAAATTAGGGGCCCTGCCTCCCAAGCTCTGAGGAAGATGAGGCTCCTAACTGCCAGAGTGGTCAGCTCACAGGCACAGCTGCCTAATCTGCACTTACACTGGCTGACCTTTGTAATTTTCCACTCCCTGAATCTTCTGAGGCCCCACTCGCCAGCTCCACCCTTAACTCCATCATTTTCCCTTTAAAATGCTCAGTTGCCGCTGTACAAATCAAAGTTTGTGCTGGGCTGCTGGACACGCTTCATTATTGCGAAAGCATACTGCTGATTAAAAACTGTCCTTACCACGATAGGGTCTGGCTTTATTTATCACTGACAGTCTTTTGGTACAGTGACTCAGACTTGGATCTGGCACTGTCAGACTCTTGGATATGACAAGTAGACCTTCTGCATGTATAGACGCCTCCGTCTCACCCCTATGTGCTTCCTCCTCTGGGTCTCCAGTGATGAGTCTGACTCCTGATGAAAATGTCTCTTGGTGCACAGGGAGGGGAGATTTCACTCTCAGGCTGCCACCTTAGGGCGCCCGCTGTAAGCTCAGAAGCTGGGTTGCTCTCAGGCTGCTTCTAAAAGGAACAACATGCTGAAAGTTTTCTTTCCTGGATTCTTGTTTACAATGAGGATTTACTCCCTAACCTCTGCCTGGAGTTACTACTATGTTTCCTTCCAGGCTCCTTGTAAACTGTCTTTGTTCTTACTGATTCTGCTCATCCCACAGGAACTTCCCAATCCAGCTGACTGAAGCTCCCTTCCTTGGTCCTGCTGAAGACTTGCTCCCCCAAGAACAATGACTGTTCTTCTCTTGCCCATGCAACGGTCCAAGGATGATTTAGAACTTTGATGGTTTCTTAGGGAAACAATGCTCCCTTCCCATCATCTCTGCTCTTCCCTCCCCTACATTCCCTGCATCCTGTGGTATGTATTCTTTCCTCCACTCCTCCATTCAGCCCTGCCAAGCATTCTCCTTCCCACCCAACACCTCAACTTCAACAGTTGCTGGAATTGTAGAGCCGGACTGAAGGACTCAAGAGGCACCCCCTCCCCAAAAGAGCAACCACTCCAGGTTGGTAAAAAAAAAAAAAAAAAAAGTCTTCAAAAAAATTAAAGCCAGAGATTTAGTTCACAGTGTCTCTAAGATTTTATACTTGAGCAAGACAAGCTAGTTCCCTCTACAGATATTGGTATGAAGTTTACCACCATCTTCAGAAGTCAAATTTAAGTTGCTTTATCTGACAGAAGCACAATTTGGATACACATAAAAGTTGTAGTAATGATTGAGCGGCAATTCTTATATAAACAATTTAGCTTTGTATCATTGTACTTAAAACTTATTCATGGTTAAAATTTTAAATGAAGAATATTTGAATTCCATTTTATGTTTCTGTGATAGTTATGTATATTATCTGTGTATTATTATACTTGTATTTGTACTTCTCTATCTCCAAATGGAATTACCACATTATTTATAAAATCTCTCAAAGGAGTTCTAACTGCATTGGCTTAAAAGAAATAGGTCTTCCTAGAACGCTAGAAAACTTAAAACTATCTTAAAATTTTTCAACTTTTATGAAATTTAGTAAACTTTAGTAAGTTGGACTAGCTTGATAGTATAATATAATAAAATAAGCTTGCTTTCATAGATTTAAACATTAGATAAAATCTAAAACAAATGAAACAAACATCAAAATCCCCCAAAACAAAACATTTAGGATTATATACTTTCGGTCTTTTATTTTTATAAGGAACAAGCATATTTGGTCCTGTTTATAAACGTTTTTCTTTCTGTATTAAATATATATGTTAAAACATATACTTGTAGAAATTGTTAGTATATTTATAAAATTTTCTAGTATACAATTGCAAACTGGTATTTTCCACAAAGTTCATAACTGTTTACTTTCTAGTTTTCTCTGGGAGATAAAGGTTACTAAAAATCAAAATTTGCAATCAATATATGTAAATTAAACAGAAATATAAAGGACAAAAGAAAGCAAGCCTGAATGAAAGGGATGCAAGAAATATAGGGTATATTTCTCTAAGGACAAAGGAGGAATACTTTATCTCAATATGGAATGGCTGTTTGTTCAGAATGAGGAAGGAATATGTAAAGTTTAGGACAGGGCCGGTGGCCTAGAGCAAGATGGTGGTGAGAGAGGCTGAGTATCTAGCTAGGAAGCTCTCTGGTATGTCTTTTTACAGGGCCATTAATCCTATCATAAGGGTCCTGGCTCATCTAAACATAATCATGTCCCAAAGGCTCTATCTCCATATCCTCTTGGTGGCATTTGACACAGAGTTATGGCATCGATGTGCGGATTTTAGGGTTTGTAGTTCAGTTCATAGCAAAGGTAAATGCTGGCTAAGACTCAATAAATTTCTGTATAAAACTTTTGAAAACCAGACAATAATACTGTTACAGTAACAACAGCAACAACAAAAACCTCTTAAGAGAAAACCTGTCAAGGGAATAAGCATCTCTGGCCAGGGTGGAGGTTTAACATCCCAGTTCCGCCAGGTCAGTTGTCTGATCACAGAAGCACCCCTAGCAAGGTAGGTTCACCTAAGTTATGCTAAGGAGAGGCCAAATAACTAGTGTGTTAATGAGAAAGTGAACTTTACCTGTCCAGAAACATTCCCCCTAGGGTAGTACTTATGGACCCGGCCACAGGCATGTTGTTCCCACAAGTCTGCCTGCTCTTCTGAAGAATTCAGAAAAGTACAGCCGCTCCTTTTATGTCTCATTCTAACCATGATTTCCATAGCATTTTGATCTGCCTTCACATTTTAGGCTCTCTTACGTTTTCTTAGTCTGCCACATGGCTGACCTCCACACCAGCTCTAAACCAGCAAGGCACCATGGCTTTTTCCCTTCTTCCCTCCATTCTCTTCCTGAGGATTTTTCTGTAAATCCCAATAAAACATTTAAATTGTCCTAAAGCTTCTGTTTGAGTCCATTCTTAGATTCTTTTATGAAGGATGTTCAGAACCATGGAAGGGGCCCTGTTTTCCCCTGGATCAACACCAGAAGTTTCCTGATTGCAACTTGATATTTACCCTCATCTGAAATGACAAAGTCTTTTGTATTAGTGGTCAGCTCCTAATAAGATTATTAAAGTATTCTCTATACTTTTTCAGTAATCTGTCTAGGAAAATAAATATTCTGTGTCTTATCTCAATCAATTTCCTGTTGTATTACTGTGTCTGTTTATGTAGGGAACCGAGTCTTCTCACTGTTAACAGAATTAAGGGTTTATAAAAGCTATCAGCTTATCGCTTATATTTATTTTTAATTCCCTTTGTTCTCATTTTAATTAAATAGGTAACTAAATCTTATTATACAGTGGCCCATGATCCTGCTTAGCCAAAACTTCTAATATTTTTGATATCTCTGTTATTGCCAGATCAAATCCGCTATGGATTTACCTCAATGCTGAACTGAGCTGATGACCTCCCAGGGGATACCTGGGAAATCTCAAAAGGGATGTTCTTTCACCTTGTAAAACAGAATTAAAAGAATTGAATTTTCTTGTTAGATTGATTTCATGAAGAAACAGTATGTAATGAGAAGGGATGTTTATCCTCCTCTAAGATATATTTGTATAGGTAAATGTTAGGTTTTTAAAATTTATATAAAGTGCCTAGAAATTTATCAATGCTCTTGCTGTCCAGGATATATCCTGGCAATGCTGTCAGATTTAGATAATAACAGTGTAGTGTTATAAGTCATAATTCTAGCTATTGTTTTAAAATGTTACATGTAACAGAAACAACCACATTTTCTTGTTGGTTATGTTGTTTATTGTTTATTTGTGTCTCAGAGGATAAAACCCATATCCTCTTTCATGCTAAGCAAGTGTTCATTGACTAAGCTAAATTCCTAGCCCTACTATACTTGTATAAAGCATGCTTATCAGATCTTTAACTATTCCTACTGTAAATCAGGTCTCAGCTACTGTTTAACTTCGTTATTTTTTTAAAAAACTATCACAGTGAGTTCAATCCAACTGCTTTGTCATTAACAAAAAAGGAACACTTTCACTGGGGAAGGCATGGTGGCACCTGCCTGTAATCCCAGCTCCTTGGGAGGCTAAGGCAGGAAGAGCTCTTGAAGCTAGGAGTCTGAGGCTAGCTTAGACAACACAGTAAGAAATGGGACTGTTTCAAAAGACCATGGAAAAGATGATCACAGGTACTCAGGTACAAGTTCCTGATGACATTGCTTAAGGTTTCGAGATCTCAGTGAACTGAGCCAAAATTTCCAGAACTTTAATGAAGAAGTTATGTTTATAAAATTGCTAAACCAAGGTCAAATAAAACATAATTAACTACATTGCATTGAGCAAACATGGCAAAATCCAGTTTTGTTTTTTTTTTTTTTTTTTTTTGTATGCGTGTATTGCCTGCATGTAGATAAGTGCACCCGTGAGAAAGATAACTCAGCAGGAAAGGGTGGTTGCCTGACAACCTGACTTTGACACGCAGAACACACACGGTAGGAGAAAACTCATTCTTGTAAATTGTTCTCTGGCCTCGACATGTTTGCTATGGCATATGTGAATGCGTATACGCACACACACACACACTCATACACACACACACTCATACACACAAATATATAAATGAAATGCAATATATAGTGTAATATATCATAATATATGCAATATGTAATATATAAGGAGAGGAAGGATATATACATATATATCCTCTATCATATACTGAGAGGATATATATATTCATATGCATATATATACATATTCAAAAACAATGAGCAAGACCATAATGTGATAACCCATAAGGATGAGCTTTAGCTGCAAGCTATGATTATAAGTGATGAATGTAATTTTTATGCTCTTTGAAATGTTTCTGACTGCTTAGAATTCTATCTTCCAGATATAGGTATTTTTAAAAACCCTTCTTTCCCTTTTCTCTTATGCTATCTAAAAGTATTAGTTACTCTTCTTCTTGCTATTATGAAATATCTGAAAAAGCAACTTCAAGAAGAGTTTATTTTGTCTTGTGGTTTAAAAGCATGGAAATCGTGGTGGCACGCATGTGATACATCTGGTCATACTCTGATTGCAGTCAGGAAGTAGACACAGATGAACACTCATCTTAGCTCACATTCTTCTTTAATTTCATACCAGACCTCAGTCCATGGGATGTTGTCACCCATATTCAGGATGAGTCTTCCCTCTCAGATAAACATTTGTGGAAATGGCCTTACTGACATGCCCAGAGGTGTCTCCCAGGTGATACTAAACCCACTCTAGTGGCCAATGCAGACGAACTATCACACTTTCCATGGTTCACAATAATCTTGTAATTAAAATTGTTATAAACAAATTAAAATACTTATTACTATAAAATTTGGAAATTATTTAATGTTGCTGTTTATATAACAATGTTATTTGCAAACGTTCAGTAAAAGTCTGTCTTCCTTGTAATAGGACACAAATATCAACAGTGGTTATATGACGAAGGTTTTGACCATATGTCATATTTGAGAATGATACAAAAGTTAGAATGACTAGACAGATTGAAGGAGCTGAATTATTTTTCTTCTTTTCTCGGAAAACTGGCCTAGTATCTGATTTTTTGGCATTTCCAAACTTATTGGTGAATATTAATGTGCACATCAAAGCTAGTTTTAGAATCTTAGGTTATTTGGGGTCTCTCAAAAGAAAAGAAATTCCCCTAAATCTTTATGTACTGCAAATGAATTCTGATGGCAAACTTTTATCTTGGCCTTCCTAAACTTGAGAGGCTTTAAACATCCCAATGTGAGATTCTTTGTTCAAAGTTTCAACAAAGCAAACTTTAGAAAGGCCTGTGTTGTCAATCAGCATGATCCTGCACTTATGAAAATAAACAGACTAAACTTAATGAGATCAGAAGTATTTTATCAAACAGAATAAGCCTTATCTTTGATCAAAGGGTAAGGTGGAAGAATGTTTGTAAAGATTTTATCTTTTAATGCAAAACTATTGCATACTCATGAGGGTTATCAGATTGTGGTCTAGTTTGTTGTCTGTAATTATTATGATTATTTTGGATTTCCTTTTTTATGTATGGCCTCGACTGGCTCCTTCTAGCTTATACATATAGTCAACTTTTACCAAATCTTTCATTGTAGTTCCTTTGAAAATCTGCCTCCAAATCTCTTAATACTGACTATATTTCTCCCTCCCTCCTGAGTTTATACTACTGAAATCTTAACTGGGACTCAGACTGATAGCTAGCTACCTTTAGCCCCCATGATCTGAAAAAGCCCCACATGGTGAAGCAAGATCACTTAATAGTTACTTCAAAGAAAGTCATTGCTGCAGGAAATCATGTATGGATGGCCTTTGTGCTCGAGGTTGCTGAGACATGACCACTCAAAGGGTCCACAGCAACATCTGTACCTTCCATACTCTGCTTCAGGAAGTAAACTTGATTGCATGACACTTATGTCCACGCCATCACAACAGAGCTTTAGTCTGCAAATGGAAAAATCCATTCAACTGCCTTTACTGTCCTCCTCCACCATTTACCACACTTAGAGGTCATTGTCCAGAAATCACCTCTACTGGAGCCCTCTCAATTCAGAAACTAAGTTTGCAGTCTAGATCCACTGTTCATGTTTATTTCTCTTCTTGTCTCTTTGCCTCCCATGACATGCCTGTTCTGTATGTTTTTGGCTGAGTTACTGAAGTATGCACTAAGCACTTAGCATGATCTTATTGCTTAACTTATAAGAAAGCTAAATCCTGGTCATCAGATGGCCAGCCCACCCCTAATGGAGGCTAACAGATTCTTCAGAACCTCTCCCCACTATGAATCTTCAAGGTTTCACGTAACAGGAATTGAAAAGTATCTACACATGGCAGGCATTCAAAAACACACAGCAGGCTCCCCAGCATAAATTCGGAATTCATCTTAGAAGGCTTATGGGGCATGTGAAAGGGGAATGTATACTAAATGAGCTGGAGGAAGCGGTGGAAAAGAAAGAAAAGTGCCAGCCCGTTCTATTGTCTCTCAACGTGTTGGTCTCATCTATGAGCGCTTCTCACACATTCACTGAAATCAGGCAAAATCTTGTTTTGTTATAGATTTAAGGCTCATCCAAACATTTAAAGGATGTGGTAAACGATGAATTTTTTCCAGACTATAATCATCGTTGTGATATCAAGTGCTTATGACTTCAAACATCCCTGACCTTTAAAATATCACCCAGGTTTCTTCTAATATTTTTCCTAATAATGAGGCAAGTTTATTATATTCATGTTTCCACATAAGATTTAAAACCATTCCTCCAATTATTTGCCAAAATCATTTGTGTTTTCTTGTTGGTCACATCTTTAGTCTCCATAATAGATGAGAGTTAGACCGAGGTCCATGGGCCAAGAGGCCAATTGATTCCCTGTTTTTACAAATAAAGTTTTATTGGCTCACAGCAAACCTAACTTGTTTGCTTTTGTTAGCAGCTGTTAAGAAGTTACACTGGTAGTGTTGAATCATGATAGAAATTCTACAGTAACATAAAACTCAAGTATTTACTAGCTGACCGTTTTTATTAGTTTACTAATCTCGACCCTAAATCATTTTCTTGTCTAGAGAGAATGAATTCCACTTGAATAACAGTTACCTATTAGGTTATCAGACAGAATTAAAAAAAAAAAATTCATGTTACCAAACCAGAAACTCTGCTGACTGTCACAGAAATACTACCATTGATTCATTTATTCATCGACCGCCATTGCACCAAACCACTGTGGGAAATAGTGCGTGAACAGAAGAAGCAAAACCCCTGACCCTATGGAGTGTATGGTCAGATGAGGGAGATAGTAATCAGTTCGTTCATTCATTCATTCATTCATTCATTCATTCATTCATTCATTCAGTCATTCTTCAGTTATTCATTATCTGTTAAAAAAAAAAAGAGCCAGGATATACTTTAGGCATTGGGTATGTATATTAAACCTACAAATTATACATTCTAATGAGGGATAGAGAGATGATACTAATCAAATACATATGAAAAGGGCAGGGTTTTGGCAAAGCTACGATGAGAATATGAATGAACCTTATGCACTGACATTTTATAAGTCAAACAACAGTTGAATACCAGAAATGTCCCTGCTTCAAGAGATAACCTAGAGACTGCCTTCTTGATTAGTTTGGGGTGGTAGTAGGGAGGCCTCATAAGGAGATGACATTTGAGCTAAGGCTTGAGCTGAGGAGCAGCTTGTTACCTTGCCAATAGCTAAGGAAAGATTTCCAGGTAGGGGAAGGCAGTTAATAATGCATTTGATACCCAAATGAACCTGGCTGTATGCCCGAGGAAAAGAAAGATCAGTGGCTGCAGCAGCAAAAGCCGTGGGGAAAGGGAGGAGCGACTGCCGAGGTGCACAGGGGTCCCAGCCGATGGAGTTAGGAGGGGGATACTGTCTTTTCTCTGAGGAAAGTTAACATAATCTGATGGATGGCTTTTGGAATGCTTGCATTCCTATAGCGTGTCCAAAAAACAGAGTGAGGAGAGTGGACTGAAGACAAGAGTAGGCAGGAAGAAGTGGTCAGAAAAATGGAGATCCGCAGAAACTGGAGATTGTTCTAGTTTCCTTACCTCTTGCACTCAATTTCGTTGTCTTGAAATGGGAATGCTAAACCAGGGTTTTTGTTTGCTTATTTGAAGCTGCTGTCTGTGGCAGGGCACGCCCTGTTTAATTCCCTTCCTTATCAACTTTATCTTTTCAAGTAATAGCAATAAACGTTCAGTCTTGGACTAATCACTACTGCCAGGCTAGTTTGGTCAGGCTAGTTTTCTTTCGTTTCTCTTAGGCCCACTGCGTTTTCCTCCTGTGTAGAGAAAAATGCCTTTTATTGACATTGCTACTTTTCATTCTTTGTGAACTTCTAGAGTTTGCGCTTTCGCCAAGATCAAAGAGGAAGCTGGAGGTTGAAAGTTGCCGGTGTGTCTTTTGGTAGCAGTGATGCTTCTTTTATGTCCTTCAGATAGACAGAAATGAAAGCACAGTCAACAGCACTGCCCTCACCTTTGATTTTTCCATGTGACAAACATGGAATGCAGTGACTGACAACACTCATTTCTGGCGAAGGGTTTAGGACCTATAGAGTTTTACTTGCAATAACATTTTGTTAATCACTAAACATTTTTGTTTGAAGACGTTCTTCAATCTTTACATTTTAAGGTTCTATCTTAAAACACTCAACCATGACATAAGCAGAATAAAAACTTGTGTCTTGCAGTCACTTTTTGGAAGCAATAGGTTTGGCAGGACTCCAGTCCACTTTCCTGACCAAATACCTGAAAATATGTTCGGTTATGTGGGCTTGAAAACTGTTCTGCCTCTGACAGGCTGTACATGCCAAGCATTCTGCTCAACTGTTATGCGGCAAGGGCAGTGAGTGCTCCTTTCTCTACTGGAATGCAGTCTCATATACCCTTTCTAGGGATCTCTAAAGCATCTTATGGACAAAACTATTACAGATAACCCAGAAAAGCACCAGAGCACACACATCACTCTCCTGATGGGTATCCCAGGCATGTGGATGGGTTGTATCTGCTTCACCTCCAAATTATAGAGAGTCATTTTCACAGATGAGTAAACAGTCAAATGACTCAAAATTAGCCAACTGAAGGGTTGGGGAAATGGCTTAGTAAAGTGCTTGCTGCACAGGTATGAGGTCTAGAATTTGACTCCCAGAATCCATGTGTGGTGGCTGACAGGCTCATGTATTTGCACATTTGGTCCCCAGTTGATAAAATTTGGAAAGGTCACAGAACCTTTAGGAGATTGAACCTTGCTGGAGGAAGTATGTCACTAGGGTTGGGCCATGAGGTTTGATAGCCTGGTCCTACTTCCTTCTCTCTCTCTCTCTCTCTCTCTCTCTCTCTCTCTCTCTCCTCGCGCTCTTTCTCTCTCTCTCTCTCTCTCTCTCTCTCTCTCTCTCTCTCTCCCTCCCTCCCTCCCTCCCTCCCTCTCTCCTTCCTGTGTGCAGATGAAATGTGATCAGCCAGCTTCCTGCGCTTGTTGCCACACTTTCCCTAACTGTAGCCCTGCCTTCCCTTCTACTGATGTCCTCTATCCTTCTAGAACTATAAACCAGAATAAACCTTTTATTCCTTAAGTTGCTTTTGAAAGGGTATTTTATCATATCACAGCAACATAAAAGTAACTAATACAACAAATACACCACGTTTTTCAAAAAAAGCTAGATGCAGTGTTATGTTTATAATCCCAGTACTGAGGAGAAGGAGATGGGTAGGTCCCTGGGGCTCACTGCCCAGCCAGTCTAGCCTAATCAGCAAACCCCAAGCCAGAGATCCTGTCTCAAAAACAAGGGGAACAGCATCTGAAGAACCATGTCTCGGGCTTTCCTCTGGCTTCCACATGCTCAGGACACATATGTACCCTTATCTGCATTCACATGTGCACCCACACAAATGAATATATACCTATAAATATACACATGTCCTCCCAGAACATTAGTCAAAGGCATGCCTTATGAGAAGCATCTTGGGAATTTAAATGAAATTAACAAATGCCCCTCCTTTATAATTTCCTGCCTTAGATAGAATATATATATATAGCCAATAAGTTGATAGAATAATGCTAGCCAAGAAGATGTGTGTACAGAATGACTTTACTGCAAACATTCATGTGAAAATATTTATCTTTTGCAGGTTCAGGTTTGTGAAACTTTACTCACTATAGTAATGAAATGCATTTCACTTATATTAGGGACACATTAAAAAGAAAGGCAATGCTACCCCTGATTGTCAAATAGGATAAGGATGGGGATCGTTATTTTAAAAGGTCTTTGAAGGACTATACGTTCAAAACTTGTCATCATAGCAGCACATATTTTTAGAGCCAGAGCCCCCTTATCTACTTGTGCAATAATATTAGGTTAATCACCAAATGCATTTCACTTATATTAGGGACACATTAAAAAGAAAGGCAATGCTACCCCTGATTGTCAAATAGGATAAGGATGGGGATCGTTATTTTAAAAGGTCTTTGAAGGACTATACGTTCAAAACTTGTCATCATAGCAGCACATATTTTTAGAGCCAGAGCCCCCTTATCTACTTGTGCAATAATATTAGGTTAATCACCCCCAAATTTTTTGAAAGTACTCATGATATGATTCAGTTTGAGAAATAGTTTAGTAAATCAGGAAAGAAAAGGTAAATGAAATTTATTCTAGTGTCTATGCCAGGAGAACATTAATGCTCTACCATATCCCAATTAAAAATGTTCAAGGGGCTGGGGAGATGACTCAGTGATAGGGGTACTTGCTGACAAGCCTGACAGATCTGGAACTAGATGGTAGATGGAAAGAACCAGCTCCTGCAAGTTGTCCTCATTGTCACATGCTCACCATGGATCTCTCTTGCTCTCTCTCCCTCATACACACATATACATATCTCTCTCGTATATAGACCTACGTACTTACATCAATTAATCAATGATAATTTAATATAAAATTTAAAAAATATAATTCAATAATGTGAACAAAAATATCACATGTTGTATAACATGCATATACAGAAAGTTCTGGAAAGATGATGCACGGGGATGGGGTGAGGTATCTCAGAGGGTAAAGGGGTAAAGGCACTTGCCAACCAATCTGGCAACTTCATCCATGTAAAAGTGGAATGAGAGAACTGATTCTACACAACTTGTCCCCTGACCTCCATCATGTATACACACAGTAATAAAAATAAATAAGTAAATGATGCTGTAATTGAAAAGGGGAGATAATTGAGATGGATATTGAGCCATTTTTTTTTGTTCTTTTCTATTAATGTTCTTTTAAAATAATAAAGTTAGGCAAACAGTAAGGGAGAAGACATGAGAAAGAAGGAGTTAGGTAATTAGCACAAGATAAAAGTCAGAGAACTTGGGCCCAGTGACCTGCTTCTGTGTACCTGTATTTCTTCCTGGGGTTCTGGTCTACCTCTCATGAACCCAAATTTTGGGGGAGGTATTTGGGAAAACATAAACATTGTGTAGAACCGCTTTTAATAAAAATCTCATGAATTTAGTGTGTACATAGGCTGGCCTAGAACTCACTGTGTAGACTAGCCTGACTTTTCACTCACAGAGAGCCTATCTCTGCCTCTGGAATGCTGGGATTAAAGACATGTGCCACCATGTCAGGTGTATATTTTTTTATTTTTTAAACTGCCCAAAACTCTTTCATTAGGAAATACCACTTACAATTAAGTTAAACCCACCAATTCATTTGTGGATTCTACCAAAGGCTCTGCTTAGACTCAAGTGGCATTGATGCATAAATTTGGTCATTTTAGTTCCTAGGGTCTAAGCTTTGGAGTGAAGAAATCAGAGTTTACCTTTTAATATTTATTTATTTATTTATTTATTTATTTATTTATTTATTTATTTTTG
>NW_008341807.1:1237103-1268853 GCF_000622305.1 Nannospalax galili
CTTAGGCTGCCTTCAAGCTCACTTTGCCTTAAGGAAAACCTTGAGTTTCTGACCTTTCTGCCCCCAGTTTCGGAGTTCTAGGGATAAAAGACCATGTACTACCATGGTTGGTTTGTTTATGATTGCTGAGGATCGAACACAGCTACCACCAACTGGGCCACTTCCCCAGGTCCAGAGTTCACCCTTTAAAATTCATTCACTCATTCATTCATTATTCATTCATTCATTCAGAGAGAGAGAGAGAGAGAGAGAGAGAGAGAGAGATTGCTCCATAAATTCTACTGGATCAGATGAGTTTGTGTGTTCTAGCGTTTCCAAATTTGACATGGGAGGTGAGGGGAGAATTCACATTTCTTTGGGCTCTTCAAGTGTGGGCAATACTGAGGTTTCTTTGAAGAAGTTCACCCTTCCATCCGAAGTCCCAGATAGCCCACCATCTTCTACTTCATCCCTCCCATACCCCTTGAAACACAGTTAAACTTAAGCACCCCAGGAGTAAGGCAGCATCGCGAGCACTGAAATAGGATTGAAGTCTCATTAAGAAAGCTTGTGCATTTCGCTCCCGGAGTGAAACTTGAGGACTCCACGTTCACGTGCCTGCCCGCCTTGTCGGGCTGCTCAAAGTTTTCCTCTAGCAGAACATTGCATTCCTCCAACCAGGTCTGCCTGTCCCTTAACCCCACCGCAGCCGTCCAGCAGTCCTCCGCTGGGGTCGGGGTGGGCAGGAACTTGGCCTTGCATTCAAACAGCGATGGGAGAGAAAGCAAAGCCGGCCTACCTTAAAATTTTCCAGCCTCTTAGGGGGTCCAGGTCAGAGATTAGGGAAACCATTGTCTAGGAGCCGAGAAGCGAGGAGAAGCAGAGCTGAGAGGCCCGGGACAGGGTGACAGGGACCAGGAGGCTTCGGCTGGTGGAGCTGCAGCGCCCAGCGCCGCCCTTCCTCCTCCAGGACTGATAAGCGCTGGACCTGGCTTCTCTCCACCCCCTGAATCAATCTTGCGCTCTATTACTCCCCAGACCGGTTCCAGCTCTCCACACCACCCTTTAAAGCCCCTATAATCTGCTCCAACTGATCAAATTTGACCTTTTTTTGTAGCCCACTTTATTCCAAGCACAGCTCTCAGTTAAATCTCTCTTTATTAACACCATCCTCCTCGGCTTTCTTTTGGAACAAACACAGCTCAAGCCCGAAGCCTGCAGACTTTAGGAGCAATCATTTACAGATTACTGCGGGCTGCAGCCGTCTCCTCCTTTGGGGGGCTTCTCCCGCCTCGAGATTTCCTTTCGTGCTCCTGTCGGAAGATTGCTTAGGTCGCTTTCCTCCCTTCTTTCCCAGTTTACGTTCTAGGATACTGATACCAGGCTTAAAGCTTCCCTTGGAGGCTGTAACTGCATTACTGCTAGGATTTGTTTTTTAAAAAATAATTTGGAGCCAACACTGCTAACAAGCTAGAATGTACTGTGTGTTTTCTGGCAGAAGTTTTCCTAGAATGTTTCCATCCCCCTCCCTCCCTCCCTCCCTCTCCCTCCCTGTCTCCTTCCCTCCCTCCCTCCCTCCCTCCCTCCCTGTCTCTTTCATTAGGCTTTAAATAACACAAAGGGGAAATGCATAATCATGCCAAATCTGAAGTGAAAGGGTCAGCTTCTTTTTGCCTCTGTCAACTTGAACCTTTGTCTTTTATTTAAAACCAAACATTGGGCCTGCAAAATGGCCCAGCCAGTAAAGGCATTTTCCACGAAGTCTGACCACCTGAGTTCCATTTCTGGAGCCCACATGGTGGAAGGCACAGACAGACCCTTGCAAGTTGTCCTCTGATCCCCATGGGTGCTGTGGCATGTGTGCTTCACACACACACACACACACACACACACACACACACACACACACGGAGTAAATGTAAACTCAAACACCTTTCCAGTACTCATCTGAAATTGTGCCTAACAGCCAAACAGAACGGCATCCTGTGGTGCCCTGGGTTTCTGGCTTACCCTTTTCTACTGATGAGGCTTGGGTTCTTCCTAAGCACAGAGAATTCTTATTTTCTTAGGTACCCCTGCCCCACAGCATGGGTTCTGTTTGCCCTGGAGGATGCTGGCTCTAGCTCAGTGGTTGCATCTGGACCTCTTCCTCCTGTCCCCTATCCCCACAGGATCCTGAAATCATACAACCTTGAAATCATCTAAACTGGTCTCAGACTGTCAAGATTTTCGTTAGAGCTGTAAGCCACATAATCTTTACTTGCTATCCCTTCTTTTATGTCAAATCCTTCTTTTTCTTACTCTAATTTTAAAAGGAAAAAAAATTAGATCATTACCATACTTGGAAAATCAGTCTTGGGTAAAAGGCCAGCTTAAAGATCTCAAAGAAAACACTCACTTTTGTACATACAGAGCAGCTGGAGGCCCTCAGAGAGGCCTCCCTTCTCATGCTGAAAAGAAAGTTTAGTGGCCAGGGGATTTCCTCAACGGTAGAGCTCTTGACTCACATGTGTGAGGTCCTGGGTTTGAATCCCAACAGCCACTCAAAAGAGGATTTAGGGGCATTAAGGACACACCCACACCAGTGAGAGGAATCTCTCAGAAGAGCATGGTGTGATTCAGTGAATGTTCTGGAGTGCCTTTCTATGTAAACTCGCCAGCCTGGAGGACTAGGGACAGTGGGGTTTCTGCTTTCTTGCCTTTTAGCTAGAGGGGAAAATGTGGAGACAGCTTTTGGAAGCTTCTGCTCTCATTGTCAGAAAGTTCTGGTTAACGCTACCACCTACCGTGGTATTTTTCTTCCTTCCTTTCATGGTTCCTTTTCTCCATGAATCCCCTCTGTCTTAAAACAGTGAACCCTCAGCTTAGATTTACTTTCCTTTTCACAGTCACATATATTTTCCCTAATCGCTGTACAAGACACTCTTCAGATGTACAACTATCTTTATGCTAAAATTAAGAGAGAATTTCCTACCTTGTGCAAAAATCACCATCTCTCTGGGGTTGCGTGCTTCTTTCTGAGTTGTTTTTGCTGTCCCAGTGTGAATCTGGGGCCATGTGGTAATCAAGCATAAACATTTACATAGTGCTTTTAATCCCCAAGTACTTCATCAAATGTGGGTAATAATGAGAGCTTCTATAAAGAAGTGGGTGCTCAGATCATTAATAAAGTGTTTTTCCTTTTAGAAAGTTAGCAAGAGAAAAACAAGAGATTATAATGAAATAGTTTCTGTAATTATAGTGACATCATCCTTGTCATTAGCCCACTAGACCACAAAGATTCAGATCTGGGGATGGGGGAGAAACAAGACTTTAACACTTTTAGTTCAGGTTTAATGGGAAGAAGAGTAGGAGGAACTTGACTTTGGACCAAAGGACGAAAGGACAAACTCTTGCTCCTTCGTAAGTTATGAAATAAATTTATTTTTGTTTTGTCTTTCTTAGGGTCTCACTATAAAACAGGATGCTCTGGAACTCACTTTCTAGCCCAGTCTGCCTTGAACTTATGGCAGGCAATTCTAATTCTCCTGCCTGAGTCTCCCAAGGGCTGTGATTACAGGCATGAGCTACCATGCCCAGGAAAATAATTGCTTATAGCAGGAGTCTTTCTAAAACCTTTTAAAAGGCAGTAAGTAGAATCTTTCTTTTAAATAAAAGCTTGCACAAAGACCAAATGGAGAGATAACACCAAACTTTATTTCTAAGTATGGAGACAGTTCTGGAGTTTCAGGTGAGCTAACTCATTCACTCCTCATAACTAACTTATTTATGACATCAGTTACCAGAGGCACTCCCATCTTGCTAATATAACTGAGGGCCTTTGGGCATGAAGAAATCAAGCAACTGGCCTGAGCCCAGGGCACTGTGCTTAGCAGATGTGCCTATAAGCCCACCTAGGCAATCATAGGTCCACATAGCTCCCTCTCACAATGGGACACTCAGACTGAATACATCTGCCTTGGACTGGGTTTTAGTTAGGATGAGATTAAAGGTCTCACTATCATGCCTAGGCTGCTGGACTTCAGATCATCATCTGAAACCCAGTTCCTGGAAGTATTTACAGACAAGGGAGGGAAAGGATCAATTAAAGGATGTACTGATCTCTAAGTGGCCTAAATGTTTTGCTCTCATGTTTTTAATATTGTATTTATTATTTTTTTTATTTTATGTATATGAGTATATTGCCTTCATGTGTGTAAGTGCACCCATGTCCTGCAATGTCCACAGAGGTCAGAAAAAGGTGTCAGATTCTCCTGGAACTGGAGTTACTGATGGTTGTTATCCTCCATGTGGGTGCTGAGAATTGAACCTGGGTCCTCTGTAAGAGCAGCCAGTGCTCTTAACCATTGAACCATCTCTCTGGGCCCTGTTCTTAATTTTGAGGTTCAAATGTCTTAGCTACATTGTATATTCATTCCATCCTTTATTTTATTTATTTGTATTTTATGTATATGAATGTTTTGTCTCCATTGTATGTAAGCACACCACATGTGTCCAGTGGCCCCAGAGGTCAGAAAAAGGTGTTGGAGCCCTGGAACTGGAGTTACAGATAGTTGTTAGAACCAAGATCCTATGAAAGAGCAGCTAGTACTCTTAACCACTGAGGCATCTCTCCAGCCCCCGTTCTAGACTTTTTTCTTTTTTTTTAAATAATTGATTTTGTTCAATTTTTTAATACTTTATTTTTATTATATGTGTATGAGTATATTGATTGTATGTATGTAAGTGTACCCATGTCTTGCAATGCCTATGGAGGTCAGAAGAGGTCTAGGATCCCCTGGAACTGTAGTTATGGACAGTTGTGAGTTGCCATGTGGGTGCTGGGAATCAAACCCGGGTCCTGTGCAAGAACAGCCAGTGTTCTTAACTGCGGAGCCATCTCTCCAGCCCTGAATTAATGTGAATTTTATTAAAGATATTTTGATAGTATTTAGATCCCCTTCCCTATCTGTTCCCCCCAATACCTGCCCAATTTCATGTACTCTAATACATATAATATATACAAAGGCCTATAGAGTCAAATTTGTGCTCCTAAATGTCCTTCAGTTTGAATCTGTCCACTGGAGCCTGGTTAGTCTGCCAGGAGTCACACCCTTAAAAGAGACTGACTCTGTCCTTCTCAGCAGCTGTCAGTTTCCAGTAGCTCCTCAGGCAGCATTGGGATTCTCACTGGCTTCCCCACATCTATTTTGTCTGACTTTAGCTTACATGGGTCTTGTGCATGCTGTCACCATTGTTGTGAGTTCTGAAGCATTCTTACAAGGCCAGAGGTTTAGAAAATGCTGCCTCCTTGTGATCATCCACCTCCTCTGACTCTTAGTCTGTCACTGCTTCCACAATGATCCCTGAGCCTACAGAGGCAGAAGTTTGATACAGGCGTCCAATTCAGGGATAATCACTATGGTTTCTTATTCTTTGCATGTTGGCCAGCTGTGGGTTTCTGTGTTAATCATCATCTGCTGCATAATGAAGCATCTACATTAATCTGTGGGTATAACAGCAAGTCATTAGGGGTTGCCTTAATAGTACACCTATTTAGCAGAATAATAGTATCAGGCTCTCCCTTTGGCCGGTGGCCTATTTCTCCACATATTCCTAGGTCTGATATCAATATCAGGTATGGACACCATCTTCTGAAGTGGACCTTAAATCCAATTAGAAAGTGATTGTTATTCCCATATGCCACAATTTCACCAGGGGCCATATCTTGCCAGTTCAGTTGTTGAAGCACACAGGCTTCAGCTGGGTTAGTGATTAGTTGTTGTTGTTTTTTTTCCTCAGCATGCATAGCACCTTCCAGGACTATGAAAGTTACCAGGAGAGATGAAGCTTTGCAGTCAGTACCAGCTTGATTTCTCCTTGTTTTTCCTATGGTTCGTGTATATACTATCTTCAGCAATAGGGTCTTTTCATCAAGTTCTGTTGTGTAAACAGGGATGGGGCAAGGGCCAGTATTGCTTTAGGGTCCATGGGACCCCTGGTCAACAGCTTCAGAAGAGGGGGAGTCCATTTCTGGCATTGGGCTTTGACTTTGTTAGCCTATGATATCTAGTAGATTTCTCTTCAGATCATTTAACTCTTGCACCTTTTACCATTTTGTACTTTTAAATACTGAAATTTTTCTTCCTGCCTTTCACCTAAGCATTCCATTTCTGTTGTACCAAATGACCATACCAATACAATAGTTCAAATTTCTGTTCTGTTTTTCTTGCTGTTTTGTTTTGGAATTTAAGACAGGGGTCTCTCTGTGTAGCACAGCTTGACCTTAAACTCATGGTGATCCTTCTGCTTTACTGTCCCAAGTGCTAGGTTAATTGGAAGTGCGTTCTGCAAAAGAAGTCTTCCTGGTTGCTAGTTTTCAAGTTGATACATGGAAGGAGCCAAGGAGCTTCTTCACTTGTCTTTGACCCTGGAAAGCAGACACAGCTCTACATGCTCCTCATAGCATACCATAGCATGGAACCCATGGCACACTAGGGTCACCAGGGAGAACATGGCACACCGGAGTGACATTGCACTCCAGAGAAATGACAAATCGCATTTTAGTTTACCCAAGTCACCAAATACTGTGTCAGATATTAAGACACTAAAACTTTCATTTTCTTTTTCCCTGAATTTAAACTTCAACTGTGAGCTCCATATTTACATATGTGGAATCTGGAGGCTCCCTGCCAGACTGATTTTTAAATAAAAATACCAATATCACTGTCAATTTGTTTTGTACTTATGGAGGTCTATGAAGTGCCCTTGATGTTGTTGATAAGCATCAAAATATATCCATTCATTCTTAAAGCTTTATTTCTTAACTTGTGTGTGTGTGTGTGTGTGTGTGTGTGTGTGTGTGTGTGTTTGAGACAGGGTCTCCCTGTAGCAGACCAGGCTGGCCTCGAACTCAGAGATCCAGAGATCTGCCTGCCTCTGCCTCCCAAGTGCTGGGATTAAAGGTGTGCGAATTATATCATAATATTAGACATGTTGCCAAACATAAAACCCTATTCTGAGTTGTTTTTGAACAAAGCAGTGACAAGAATCAAGGGCAGCTCGTCAAATACTAGAAATGATGGAACTCTGCAGTCTCTGGCCACCGGAAGAGCTTAACAAGGCTGCTGTATTTTCCAGCTTTCATTCCAAGTTCCTGCTGACGTCTGCTCCTAAAGAGTTAACCAGTGATCTTCAGTGACATGAAACGCACATTGTGCATATCCTCACTTAATGATGTCTGTAGAGACAAACTTCCAAAGATAGCTTTTTTCTTCTTTTTCTTTTCTTAGATTATGAAATGTAACTTTAATGGAATTTCAAGTGCTTTCTTGTTTTGCTTGCAACACCTGATGGGATGAAAAGCCTGGGAACAAAGATCTGTGTTTTGGTGCTTTGTCAGTGACTGGAGAATTGCTATTACAGGGCACTATCAACTAAAAAAGAGATGCTGCAGGGTCTCTGTAGAGACAGCTTCAAAACCTGCTGCGGAATTCCAGGCCGATATGTCAGTGTGCTTTCCACTGGGCTTGGGCCCTCCTTTAAGGATCAGAAGGAATGAGTTTTCTCATTTGGAATCTTGGTCAGCTGAACAGGAGGGCAGAGTGGAGTGGAGTCAGGAGGGGGAATGCTGGGTCCTTGCCAGGCATATTTGAAAAGTGAGAAAGGAATAGAGATGGAGACTCACACCCAGCTGGCTGCTTTACATGCCATTCAAAGGACTCACAGAGCAAATTCAGTACATCCACTAGGGAAAAAAAAATTAGAGCGTTATTTAACTCCTCAGCTGTCAGGGCAGAGCTGTTCAAATCTGTGCGGTGGTCTTTAATTTCCAGCCTGCCTTCGTTAACACTCATGGCTTACAGCAACAGGCACGGAGAGCCAAGAAGGAAGGCATCCTTCAGTCGCCATGTCGTGGGCAAGGGAGGAAACCTGAATACCGATGTTCCAGTCTTTTCTGTCGGTTTTACTGTGTTTTAAACGGTAGCACTAGGCTCTTCTGGATGATCTGTGCCGAAAGACTCGACTCTTCCCCACATCGGAGAGGGAAACCTGGGTTTCAGAGAAAAGCCCAACGCAGTTGCCAAGTTGCCCGGTAATGGAACAACGCCAACTTCTGCGCACAGAGGGCTGCCTGGTGCCCTTTGATCTAAGAGTAAAAACGCAACTCTTCTGCCGGCATCGTGGAGGAAAACGCCAACACACGCAAATGGAATTAGAGTGCGTGACTTGTCTACCATCTAATAGCCGTTCCCCTTTGCATTCAAGGTGGTATCACACCAAACAAAAATAATGACCAACTGTACAGGGTATTTACTTAACAACTAAATGAAACAAAGCATTTTCACATTTGTTGACCAAGGAAGGCAGTCTCTCCCACTGTGGTAAAGAATGACCTTTCACCTTCCAGACTTAATCCTTCGCTGTCATCAAATTATTTTTCAAAGAAATCAATGCTAACAAAAAATTTTAAATAAAAATTCCAATATTTGTTGGGCAATACTTTTGTAACAATGAAACTGAGTTACCTAAAAATAAAGCCAATTAATACAAAATGAAAACTCAATTTAAACAAGAAGATTAGATTAATTGTCGTAAAATTATTCTACCAAATTGCTTTGTATTTCTAAGCCCTGAACCCCTCATTGCCGTGCAGTAGCAACCAATCCACAGACCAATAATGGTTTGCTTTCTACTCTTTTAGGAGTCCTGGCAAGAAATATTTAGCAACAAGGGAATGTATAGAGACTTTTAGACAAAGATATGAAAATGTATGAAGGGTTAAAGAGATGGCTCAGCTGTTAAGAGCACTGGCTACTTTTGCAGAGGAAGTGGGTTCCATTCCCAGCACCCACACGGTGACTATGAACCATCCTTAACTCCAGTTCCGGGGGATCCAACGCCCTCTTTTGGTCTCTGTGGGCATTGTGTGACATGTGTACACTTACTATACATGCAGGCAATACACTCATACCCATAAAATAAAAATAATCAATATTTTTAAAAAGAAATTGTATACATCTACAAAACACTAAAACTATGCAGATACAATAATGGGAAAAATATATGTAAAAACCAAGCCATAAAAATGTAACTGAGGAGGAACTCAAGTTGAACTAGCATATAAAGTGAACTTCACAGGAATCAAAGAAATGCAGGTCAAAATATGTAGGCTACAGCATTTTTCTCATTGAGCTGGTAAACACCTCAGGTGATCATATAAAATAGCAAAATGTGGTACCATGTAATGACAGCACTTATATATGGTTGGCCAGTGTTGAAATTGTGTCCAGAAAGCAATTTATTAATAGGTTTCAAAAATTAAAAAGAAGAGCTGGAGGTGTAGTTTTTTGGTTGATTTATTTTTATTTTATGCATGTGTTTTGCCTGCCTGTATATATGTGCATCATATGTGTGCAGTGCCTGTGGAGGCCAGAAGGGTGTGTTGGATCCCCCAGAACTGAACTTACAGGCAGTTGTTAGCTGCCATGTGGGTGCTGGGAACCAAGCCTGGGTTCTCTGCAAGAGCAGCCAGTGCTCTTAACTGCTGAGCCATTGCATCAGTCCCTAGAAAGTTTCTATTTAAACATTTTCTTCTCAAATAACTCTGTGGCAAGATATTCATAGTACTACTAGTTGTACTGATGAGTTATTAAGGAAGGCTTTATGCCCAACAAGCTGCATTAATATCTATCTATCTATCTATCTACCTACCTATCTATCTGTATATCTATCATCTATCTATCTATCTATTTATTTATCTATCTATCTATCTATCTATCTATTTATCTATCATCTATCTATCTATTCTATCTATCTATCTATCTATCTAACTATCTATCATCTATCATCTAGATATAGATAGATATACACACAATGGTATGTCTGTAAAATTGGATTAAACAAAACCATTACAAACATATTTGGGTCAGATGACTTTCAAACACTTTAAAAATAAAATAATCATCATGGCAGGGTGTAAGGTGCTACAGAGAATGTGACAACAGAAATTTATTCCGCTACCAAGACTTGTAAGCACAATTGCCCCAAGCTGTAGTGAGGCACTGCACTCTAAGACAGACAAGGAAGTTACCTATTAAAACAGCAATCTTCCATCTTAGTATCTATCTGGAAATGGCCTTCTTGGCCCAACATTCTCTTTAGCAATTGTATGCCATCCGTATTTATTTTCTCCCGTTCTCACTGAGAACCAGGCGCAGAAAAATACATTTGTGTATAAGAGAGCATTGCCACTGTCCAGGAGCCTGCATGAGGAGCACCGAGGTGAGGGAAGGCTGGCTGAAGGACAGGTTCTGAAGGCAGCAGTCCTGGACAAATCTAGACTATTCTTGCCATGATAGATGGGAACCAAAGTGTTGCCAGATCTTATACGTCATTCAGGAGAGGCAGAAATTCTATTTTTACATGAATTTTTATTTTAAATTATTGAGTACACACACACACACACACGCACGCACACACACACATACCCCTTCAAAAACACCCACACTGAGGGGCTTCAAGTTTGTGACTTCTAATATTCACATTTATGTTGATGAGTGGATAACAAAAATGGAAATAAACACACTCACAGGTATGGAAAATGGTACAATTAACATTACAACCTTTTTTATTTATTTGTTTTTGTTTTATGTGTGTGAGTGTATTGCCTGCATGTTTGTAAGTGCACCTGTGGGTGCTGGGAACTGAACCCAGGTTGTCTGCAAGAGCAGCTAGCACTCTTAACCCCTGAGCCATCTCTCCAGTCCCCTATTAATATTATTTCACCCTTCTAATTGTATTTTTTTGCATTGTTTCTATTGTATATGTTGCTTCCAAATGTTTCTTTTTATAATCTAAAAACTATAAACTCCTATTTTTTCTATTGAATAATTATTTTAGGAAATATAGAACAATTTAAAGTCTCTTTTAGTCCATTTTTTTGATACTGTAACAACATATCTCAAGCTGGGTAACTTATAAACACAGATTTTTTTTTTGTTGCTGGTAGTTCCCAGGGGTAATAGTTGAATCGCAGGGTCCTTGCTCTTGTGAAGACCTTCTGGAAGCATTATCTCATGGCAGAAAAACACATTCAAAAGGAGAGATGAGACAGGAAGCCAGAGCACAGAGAGGGGCTCCCTTATACCAATTTGCTCTCAAGAGAACTAACTCAGAGTCCCACAGTGATGACCTCAGTCCTTCTAAGGACAGCAACCCTAACAACTTCACATTAGACTCGACCTTTTAAAGATCCCACCACCTGAGCACCACCACAGTGACTATCAATCACTACCACATGAACTCCAGGGGACTACCCACATCCAAACCACAATAGTCCCATTTTCAAGTGTGTTTCTAATCTTATATCCTAAAACATTTGTGTCTTTATAGGTCATGTTATTCATTTTGTAATGATGATTTCTAAGCTGGGAGACACTTCTTTGAAACACAGGCCTCTGAAAACTTCTTATTTTGACACACTTATGGTTTACTTTACACATTTTGGGGTGAATTTCAGCTGCTGTTTTCTTTTCTCTTTAAATCATCTCTCCCCTCCTCAACTGTAAGTAGGTGATCTGAGGCTATTGCCTAATCTTGCGAGAGAATGCAAAGATGATTCAAGCTTGGCAGTGCACTGCCCAAAGTCTTCCATTACGCAGTCTACTAGGACATCCCATAATTGTTCGGAGAGAGATGGCTTTGCAAACAGAAAAGAAAGCTTTCAGGTTTAAACTAGCACTGCGATGCAAGTCTTCACACAGACTTCTCCAGACCACCACCTTTCAAAAAAGGCTCCAAAGTGGAAAGGAAAGCAGGCAGAGTCTATTCTCCATCTGGGAAGAGAAAGAACATAACTGGTCCAGATGACTAACAAGAAGGTAAAAACAACCAGTGGAAACTGCCAGGCCCTCTATGTATGGACGTTGAATACTTTTCACAAAGATCAAGATACATAATTATAGAATCACAAATAAACAGACACAACCATCTTGACACACCATCCCCTCCAGATGCCTTATGGAGGTTTCCTGGGGAACAAGCTAGCTTGACCTTTTACTTCCTGACAAAACATCTTATGCTTTATGGGAATTAAGAATCTGGATCTCATCTTTAACCATCCATTATTTTTCTGTTTTTTAAATATTTTTTACTATAAAGCATGTTGTGTTTTTAAAGGACCGGGGATGTAGCACTTTGTAGAGTGCTGGTGTCCCTAGCTCCACACAAACCTGGTGTGGTGGGGCATAGCACCTGAGAGGTGGAGACAGGAAGATCAGATATTCAAGGCCATCCCGTTACCCAAAATACTGTCTCAGAACAACAACATAACAAAAAAACCCAAAGAATAATAACAACAAAACTTAAATAATAAAATAAAAAGGCAAAATGAAAATCTGTTAAATTATAATAGCATGAAACAACGCTCTCTTTGCTATTAGGCTGGCATTATGGACCAGGAAATGTTATACATCATTTTCAAAGACAGGGTTGATATAACCTTTAAAATAAGCCTTTTTTTAAAGTACGTGAGATCACATTTTAAGTGTCCCCCCCCCCATTGAAGTATTGAAAAGTAAGCATTCTGATTTCTTGTTGACAGTGTTTAAATGAATATGCCAACTTATAATCAGAAATGCAAGGGGGACATTTTATGGATGAATATTTAACACGTATTAAAGTTACATAAAACACACAGTTCTTGTCTCATTTTATCTAAGCTTCCCCTTTACAAAGCATATCTTTCAGATTATTCACTTGCAAATTTGAAATTCTTCTCTGAGGTAATGAGTTCACTATAAAGGCCAGGATTTAACCAACTACTTTACAGCTTTTATTTTAATGTTTTCCTTCGTGCATGTCTACATTTCTGTATTTGTGTGTTTAACAGCATTATTCTAGCCAGGGCTGGTAAAGCATACCTGTAATCCTTGCAGTGGGAAAGCTTAGACAAGAGCATGGTGGGTCCCAGGCCAGCCTACACGGCAGAGCAGCTACACCCTGTCTCAAAACAAAACAACAAACAAAACCATATTCCTAATCCCTATAGGAAATCAAAATTGAAAGAAGTCAGCTGTAAACATTTCCTTCAGAGGCAGGGGAATAGTGGTTAAGTCCACTGTGCTCTGATTTCTCACCATGTTTGACTCTGGAATACTTCCTTTTGCTCTTCTATCTCTCCAGGGAGATGGCAGACCACCTGGTCACTATGGCAACATGTTTCCCTGTTTCTCCATTCCTGTCTTTACTTCTCCTGCAAATACGGTGAAACCATTTGTTTTCTGTTGACTTAATTTCCATTCTTTGAGCTGAATCGCAGCATATAGAATGCTTATAATAGGGCTTGGGAGACAGCTCTGGCAATAAAGGCTTTGCCTTGCAAATATGAGGACCCGAGTTTGATTTCTAGGAAAACCTGGACATGGTGGTGTGAACTTGTGATCTCAGCTGGGTAGGTAAAGAAAGGGAGATACCTGGGCTCAGGGGGATGACACCTGAGGAATGACAGCTGAGGTTGTTCACACACACACACACACACACACACACACACCACTTGTGAATACACACACACAAATTTCCTTTAAAACTAACCCTTTATAGGTATTTATTCAACTGGATCATAATGTGTGATCGAAGAGTTCTTACCATGCAGATCTAACTTATAAGAGGTCGACAGGGTACCTTCCCATCAGGGAAGCTTAGGTCATCTTTATTGCGTCCAGTAGACACTCCAGACTAGAAATCTTTAGGTAGAAGATTCCAAGGCAATCTCTATTCATGCCAGCATTCTAATGGGCTTAAGCACTTTATGTGCATTATTTTTTCAATGCTCACACACCCGTTAGGAAGTACGTGCTATTGTCCTGGTTTCAGCACCTAGGATACAAAAAACTCAAAGTAGCTGTGTAGTTAGACTATGGAGCAGTGGAGCCAGTATTTACATGGCCTTCACCAGAGCCTCTGCTTCTGATATATAAGTAGCTTCTGTATTACTTCACCTATTTCTAATTTGGTGGGGAGGACATTTAAAATTTATTCTCTTTCCCAATTTTAATGACAATATATTTTATTAACTATAATCACTATGTTGTAAAATGTATGGATGGATGACTTAAGCTTATTCCTCTGTTTAACTGACATTGTAAGTCCTTTGAGCAGTACCTCTGGAACACTCACTCTGTCCCTAATCTACCCTGTGGGAAACCCCATTCTATTTCTGCTTCTGCAATATAGCAGCTTGAAAGATCCTGTATGTTCATTTATCGTATGTGTGCTGCTCTGTGTCTGGCTTGTTTCACTTAACACAATGTCTACCAGGTTCCCCCATGTTACAAATTACAGGCTATCATTTTTTAGGACAGAATACTATCCTATTATACATACACATCATGTGTATCTATTTGTCCCCTGATGGAACTTAGGTTGTATGATGGATCATCTTGAATGTCAGCTAGATAGGATTTAGAGTCACCATAGGAACAAACCTTTGGGCCTATCTGTGGAGGATTTTCTAGATTAGGTTCATTGGGGCGAGAAGACTCACTCTAAATATAGGTGATATCTTCCCTTGGACCAGGGTCTCAGACAGAATAAATAGAATGTGATCGAGCAGTTGCATTCACTGTTCCTTGCTACCTGGATGTGGATACTACATGACCACTGACTTCAGTTCCTGCTGCTATGACTTGCCCACTCTGATGGACTATATCCCCTCAACATGGAAACCAAAATAAACCCTTCCTCCTTTAAGTTTGCTTCTTGTTATGTATTTGGTCACAGCAATAAGAAAAGTAACAAATATAGGTTGCTTTCTTCTCTAGATTATTGTGAACAATGAACAGAGGGCTAAAAATGTCTCTTTGATATATTGATTTCATTTCCTCTGGATAAATCCAGAGGAATTGTTGCATTCTGAGAGCTATGTTTGGGCTGTGGCATTTTGAAAAGTCCAGTGTCCAAGACACTCTCTAGAAAATGCTATGATAGAACTTCAGGGGGCGGCAGTCCAACATCAGTGTTTTTCAAACTTCTAAGAGGCACTCATGTTGAGGATAGGCCAGATATCACCATCACACACAGGATAGGCCAGATATCACCATCACACACAGGATAGGCCAGATATCACCATCACACACAGGATAGGCCAGATATCACCATCACACACAGGATTGGCCAGTGATCACCACACACAGGATAGGCCAGATATCACCATCACACACAGGATAGGCCAGATATCACCATCACACACAGGATAGGCCAGATATCACCATCACACACAGGATAGGCCAGATATCACCATCACACACAGGATAGGCCAGATATCACCATCACACACAGGATAGGCCAGATATCACCATCACACACAGGATAGGCCAGATATCACCATCACACACAGGCTTATCTTTTGATCACTGGGGAAAGTCAAGATGAGAACTGGCTACAATTCAAACCCCAAGCAAGTACATATGTGAGTTTTATGTATCTTTGTCTATATTTGGAAGTAATCTTTCCCGAGCTTCATCATGCAAATGCAGACAGATTGAACTTGAAAAACTTCAAGAATATATAATTAAGCACTTTTAATTGCAGTGTTTTACAATCGTGATTGTTTTTGGTTGATAATATTCATGGAGATAACATTATCCTTATGAAGTCTGGTGGCAAAGATAAGGGCATGTGGAGGGCAGATATCTACACAGGATCCCACTTCCTTGCAGGTGAGCTGGAATAACCAGTGACAGAGTATTGCTGAGCACACACAAGGCCGTGGCTTCCATCCCTAGTGCTGAAAAGTACAAGACAACAGTGCATCCCCTTCCCAAACCTAACAACCAAACCATGAAGCAGAGTCCACTCTACAGGTGGATCAGTGTCAATGCTATGACATCATCTTGTTCAGCTGTGAAGAAAAACCTTATGTTTCTATCTTTTCAGGTATTGATTATATTTCAGTATTTTCTTTTCTTTTTGAGACAGGATCTCCCTGTAGCCCCAGCTGATCTGGAACTTATTATGTAGACCAGGCTGGGCTTGATCTCATAGAGATCTGCCTGTCTCTGCCTCCGGAGTGCTGAGATTAGAGGCATAGGAAGACACAATTAAACACATACTTTCTACTAACCAAAAGATATTATCACTAACTACAAAGAGGGAAAATCTCTCATAAGAAGAAATTTCTTAATTTTTCCAATAATATGATAACCATATTTTAATTTGTATAGGATCTCAAAACTTGTGAAGCCTATTTGAGGTTACTGTAGTTTGTGATTTTTTTTAAACTTTATTTCAATTGTATGTATATGAGTGTTTTGTCTGCATGTATGTAAGTTCACCTGTGTCATGCAATGCCCATGGAGGCCAGAAGAGGACATTGGTTCCCCTGGAACTGGAGTTAAGGATAGTTGTTAGCCATGTTGGTGTTGGGAAGTGACAAGGGTCCTCTGTAAGAGCAGCCAGTGCTCTAAACCACTGAACCACCTCTCTCGTCCCTAGCTCATGATTTTCACATTGATCTTTTAGACTTACTAAGTAAGGTAAAAGAGTTTTTAATCAAACATTTCAAGATTACATTAAGAAGGTGGGTTTAGGGATAAATCTGCCATGCCCCCTGCCCAAGCTCATGTTTTGAATGCTTGGTCTCTAGATTATGGTGCATTCTGAAGGCTGTAGAGCCTTTAGGTGGCAGGGCCCAGCTGGTGGAAGTAGGACACGAATGTCAAGCCCCTTAAGCTCTGGTCTGAATTCTGTTTCCCATCTGATGCCTTGTGAACAACCCATCACTTTATGCTACCACAGTATAGAAGGAGCTACTCCAACACGCCTTGCTAGCGTGAGGCATGAAATCCCTCAAACTTTGAGCCAGAAAAAACCTTTCAAGCTTTGCTGTCACTATTATATCATAGCAATGTTAATACAGATTGATCAAGATGGCAGAATGAGGTGTACCCCAAGGGCATGTTGGGTTCTGAGAGGTTGTGTGTGTGTGTGTGTGTGTGCTGGACCATCTGAAGAACTTTATCACACAGGACAAATATTTTCCTGACCTTAGGTACATATATATTGGTCTCAACATTCTGAACTCAGGACTTGACAAGTAATAAAGAAAGTAATTGGGGAGCCAAGATGGTGGCAGCATGGCTGCAGGCGTGGGCACAATGGCAGCAGCTCCAGCATGGGCGTGATGGGCTGTGGGTAAGTGGCCCGAGGTGCTGGATGGCAATGAGCGTTCAGTGCCCCTTGGACCCTGTTGTCCACTCTGAGGGCCCAACCCAGGACATGGTGAAGGTGGGAAGTTGTAAGTGGGAAATGACCTTCATGATTCCATCGGAGGACTTAAAATGGGACTCCAATAAGAAGATGTCTCATCACTTTTTCCTCCTGACAATGGAGGGGATGTGAAAACAGCAGACATCAGAAAAGCCAACCAGGGGCTCGAGAGATGACGCAGCAGTTAAGAGTACTGACTGCTCTTGCAGAGGACCCGGGTTTGATTTCCAACAGTCACATGACAGCAAACAACTATCTGTAACTCCAGTTCCAGGGGAAGCCAACACCTTCTTTTGACCTCCGGGCATTGCATGACAGGGGTGCACTTCCGTACATGCAGGCAATACACTCATACACATAAAATAAACATAATAAAATATTTTTAAAAGAGCTAACCAGATTCCATGAAAAAGAAAACACTTGATCCATCTGTCTCCTTGAACAAAAACAAAACATGATTTTCTCCAATGTTAATGTCTTTCTAGCAAGAAATTCAAGCCAGCAAGTAACTGTTGCTTTTGTTTGCGTCACAGGAGTCAAAATTCTCTTTCTTAAATACAAGCATAATCATGTTGATGGAGCAAGAGAAACAGGAAAGTACCAGGAATCAGTGTGATTGAAATTATGACCTCTCCCCTAAGCTCAGAACTGTGGCTGCTTTCCTTGAACCTAGAGTTGTAGTCCCCTCCCATGAACCTGGAGCTATGGTTGCTTCCTGTGAACCTGGAGTTGTGGTCCCCTCCTGTGAGATGGAGTTGTGGTCCCCTCCTGTGAACCTGGAGTTGTGGTTCCTTCCTGTGAACCTGGAGTTGTGGTCCCCTCCTATGAGTTGGAACTGTGGTCCCCTACTGTGAACCTGGAGTTGTGGTCTTTTCCTGTGAGCTGGAGTTGTGGTTCCCTCCCTGTGAGCTGGAGCTGTGATCCCATTTTGAGAACCACTGTCCCACATTTTCCTAATGGTGGGCTGATGGTGAAGCAGATTGGAGGATGGAAGACTTCTCCACATTGAGCAGCAGTTTTAGCCTTCTCTGAGTGACTGCACTCCCCACATCCTCCTCCTCCGAGGTCCCAGACTGTGCATGACAGTGGCTTTGCCTCTGTGTTGGACTTATGTTGGGGGCAAGGGAAGTTTCTATTATTTTCTTTGCTGACAGGTATGGTCTTGACTCCACACGTGGTCCTGGGCACCCAGGCCTTGATGTTGGACCTCTCCATTCCCAGGCACTGAGATGGTTTCCATCATTTTTCTGTTGCTCTTCTACAGCCCCAGAGGACCTTCACCTGTGCCCTACAGAAATGTAAATCACTTAACGAAACTTCTAGACATAAAAGGGAAAAAAAGTAATTAATACAGATGGAGCTCCTGGGTCAATATCAGTCATCTAAGTTTACTGTCTTTTCCATATAAACCACTAGTCCAATCACACAGGTCATAAGTTATGAGAGCTGAGAAATCTCACATGACAAAGAACCTAAATGGCCTGGTCACAAGGAGGCAAAGGAAGGTAAATACATCATCTTTCAAAAAGTAAAGCATTCAAGGAAGACCCTAAGGAGAAAGGGAGACACACGCCCCCACTTTATGACTATCCTACAAGTCGTTTTATTGATGGAGTGAAGGATACTGTGATGTTTAACTCTATGCCAACTTCATTTGACCTTAGAATGACAAGATTAAGCCTTGCTTCTCAGTGTATCTGTGAGAGGATTTCCAATAGAGACTAGCATTTTAGGTGATGGACTCAGGAGAGTCCGTCATCACCCTCAGCAGTGTAGGCAGGCATCCCCTAATTCACTGAAGACCTGGACACAACCAAGTGTCTACAGCAGTTGACGGCAGTAGGAGGTAGAAGGAAAAACGTTCTCCCTACTTTTTGTGTATAACTGAGCTAAAACATTTTGTCTCATGATGCTAGCCACTGTCCCTGGTTCTATGGCCTTCAGATTTGGGCTGAATTCTACTATCAGCTTTCGTGAGACTCTGGCTTGTATATGACAGACAGGTCTTGGGATTTTGGAATTTCTGAGCTTCTATATGAGCTAATTTCTTATATATTTCTCTCTCTCTCTCTCTCTCTCTCTCTCTCTCTCTCTCTCTCTCTCTCTCCACATCATATCCTATTGTTTCTGCTCCTCCAAAGAGTCCTGACGAAGACAGACCCTGAAGACTATCTTTTTTGGATAAGTGGGTTAATTTTTACAAAATGTTCTATTTAATGGAATTATTTGCTTTCTTAGTGTTTCTGGAATAATTTGAAAAGAGGAGAATGTTTTATCTACAGGCACAATGTGTTTTGGAACCTGCTGAGCCCCATGTGAAACAGTTTCTGGAGTCTGCAATAACCCCAACTTAATACCACTGTCATACTAAACTAATTAGAGTTGTGTTGACATGCAGGGTTCAAGATAATGTGTCGAATGTCAGCCCTTGACCAGAGGCCACAGCTGTGAAAGTTCCTTGGTTTAGAAGGGTTTCCCACTGTTACCACACATCATGGTCTTAGATCTGGACAGGAAAAGGTCTCCAGAATGCACCACTATGCTGTGACCCTGGAATGGCCCCAAAGCACTGGGCCCCAGACTCTCACTTAGAATGCCGAGTGGACACGCCTGTGGGGCCATTTGTTCTTGTCATGTACTCGCATGCACAGGGTTGAGTGAGATTGGAAAGCTCCACTGCTCCTGTGGCTCTAGACTTTATATTAAGACAAAATAATCAGCAATTTCAAATCCTATCAACTAACCACATAAATGATTAAAATTATTTTTTCCTCAGAAAAAATGTAGGTTATTCCACTCAGAAAGAACAAATGAAAGCCACTCCTTTCTCTCCTTATATTTGCAACCTAAGCCCCATCCTTTTTTAAATTAAAGGATTTTAAAATTTATTTTTATTTTATGTGCATGAGTGTTACACCTGCATGCAAGTGCACCTGTGTCACACAGTGCCTGAGGAGGTCAGAAAAGGGTGTCAGATCTCCTAAAACTAGAGTTACAAATGATTGTTAGCTGCCATGTGGGTGCTGGGATTTGAACCTAGGTCCTTTAAAGAACAGTCAGTGTTCTTAACTGCTGAGCCTTCTCTCCAGCTCCCTGACCAAACCCTTTTCTAATATTATGGGCCTTTGAAAGGGACTTCAAGCCCAAGAAGGTTTAAAATTTTTCTTGTAATGGGGCTGAGGCTATGGTAGAGTGCTTGGGTGAGACCCCAATCTTAACAAAATTATTTTTTATAAAGCTTTCAGGCTGTCAAACTTAATTTACACATAAACAAATTATAGCATAGTGGGAACATTTCCGTAGTGGTTCAAGGCCGATTGCACCTAAGGATTTGGTGAGGGGGTATTTAAAAATCACAAATACCTGGTCCTCATTCCAGCACATTAGAATTCAAAATCTAAAGATGAGACCAGGAGAATTTGCTTAAAAAGAAAAATGGCCTTAGATGAAAACGCCCATGGTTGAAGTTTGAGAATCCCAGGGCCATATGCGATGCCATTCATTTTGCTGCCAGCAGGGCTTGGTCTGTGCTGTGTGATAGGATGAAAGGAAGAGGGCAGAGCTTGGTCTGTGCTGTGTGATAGGATGAAAGGAAGAGGGCAGGGCTTGGTCTGTGCTGTGTGATAAGATGAAGGGAAGAGGGCAGGGCTTGGTCTGTGCTGTGTAATGAAAGGATGAAAGGAAGAGGAGCTATAAGCCCGGCAAAGAAAGGGGACAGAGAGGAAGGAAGGAGTAAGACCAGAAGAACCGGGAAGGCTTGTGGAAATGCAAAGAAAGGGACAAGGGTGGGCGAGGTTGGCTGCTTCCGGATCAGGCCCTGGCTCCACTCAGGGTTTTCACTTTTGTAAAGGACACGGCTGTCGTTCTCCGTTGTAGCTCTATGCTAACTAACCATGTGCTGTCGTTGCTTAACTGTCTTTATAGAAGAAAGACCTTGGCAGAGACGGTAGGGTGAAACTAGCACGGATTATCTGACTTCTGAGTTTTGAGCCTATTTCTGATATTTTCTACTATTTGTAAGTACCAAGTGAACACAGTTTGGGAAGCACAATCCATTATACGAATGGAAGGCCCTGACTGAGAACTCAGTAGAGAGAAGCAAAGGAAAAGTGAACATTTGGCTCATGAGATGGTTCAGCAGTAAGGGCGCTCGCCACAAAGCCTGGCAACCTGGGTTTGATCCCTGGACCCCACATGGTGGAAGGAGAGAGCCTACTGCTGCATGTTGTCCTTTGACCTCGCATCCATGCTGTGGTACGTATGTACACACACACACACACACACACACACACACACACACACACACACACCATAAAGGTGAATGAAGAAGGACTTATGATTGTTTTTTTTAAAAAAAACATATTTATTATTTTTATTTTATGTGTATGAGCGTATTGCTTGCATGCATGTATGTAAGTGCACTTATGTCATGTAATGGCTGCAGAGGTCAGAAAAGGGTGTCAGATCCCCTGCAATTGGAGTTACAGATAGTTGTTAGGCACCATGTGGGTGCTGGGAACTGAACCCAGGTCCTCTGCAGGAGCAGCCAGTGCTCTTAACAGCTGAGTTATTTATCTCCCCAATCCCTATGTAGGCTTGTTTAACTGCAAATTTACCTGCTTGGTTTTCTGCAAATGCCTTTAAATGGGTCTGTAATGTATAGCTTCTCTCTCTCTCTCTCTCTCTCTCTCTCTCTCTCTCTCTCTCTCTTTCTCTGTCTCTGTCTCTACTTTCTCTGTCTCTGTCTCTGTCTCTCTGTCTCTCTGTCTCTCCTCTTTCTGGTGTGTGTGTGTATGTGTGTGTGTGTGTACACGTGTTTATAAATGATATACACATATACTAGGGGCTTACATATTCTGAATGCATGGTGGTTGGTTGCTCTAGCTAGGCCTGATGTGGTATCCAACTGGTTATCAAGACCTGTGGTCTATCTTCACACCACAGTTCAAATGTCATCTCCTCCATGAAGCCTTCCTGGATTCCCAGCACAAATTTGGTCATTCCTCCTGCACTGCTATGCTACCGTGTCTGTACCTAGTGTTCCTAACTCCTTGTGTTCTTGTCTTCCTCCCCAGTAGTCAGAGACTCTCAGAGTTCTTAATTAAGACTTGCTTTAGATTCTAAACCATTTTCCCATTTATTTATTCAAGTGTGTGTGCACATGTGTGTGTGTGTGTGTGTGTGCACTAGAGATTGATATTGGGTGTCTTCCTCAATTTCTGAGGAATATCTTATTTTCTAAGACAGGGTCTCTCAATGAGCCCAGAATTCACTGACTGTACTAGGCTGGCTGGTCCCCAGGGAACTCCAGTTATCTTCTTGTCTCTGCCTCCCTTGTGATTATAGGCATGTACATGCCACCAGCACACCCAGCTTTTTTTTTTCATATATATGCCCATTTCCACAGATATGTTCTGTGGTTTTGTCTTCCTGAGTTTGCTTAGGTCTTGTGCATGTTGACACTGTTGCTATAAGTTAATATGAGCAAGGTCCCAGGAACTTGTAGGACTCTGTTTCCATATAGTCATGCAGCTCCTCCCTGGCTCTCACAATCTTTCCACCCCTGAGCCCTGGGTGGGTGGAGTTTAAGAGTTCTGTCCAAGGACCCTCACTCTGTAGACTCTTACTCTCTGTGCTTTGGCCATTTGTGACCTTCTGTGTTCCTGATCCTTTGTTGAATGAGGGAGTTTCATTGATGAGAATTGAAAGATGCATTAGTGTCCTCTTTATCCCTTGTTCTATGTTCCATGAGTGTTAGGTGTAGAGGTTACATTGTAGATGTGCCACTTAGGCTTGGGCAATTCACAATGTCTGCATGTGATCAGTTGTGGAACTCTGTAATAATCTCTGTGTGTTGACAAAGAAGCTTCTTTGATGGGTGGTGACCAGGTATTACTTGTCTGTAAATATAAGGATTCATATATTGCACATAGTAAGACATTACAGTTGTCTAGGGATGTGACAGTCTTGGGGTTTTCTTTAAGATCTAAGACCTCACCAGCCATGTGTATTTGGCTATATTTACAGTACTACACATGAGTTTCTTCCCACTGACTGGGCTTTAAGTCCAATTAGGTAGCTGTTGATTACCCTAAGATAAAAGTGCCACTATTGCACCAGTGTCATTTGCTGTGATGGTCACTGATGTGGTTATTAGGCCTTAAAAATGGTGTTTGACCACCAATTGATGTTCCTCTCTGAAGCTGTAAGAGCTAGCCTTTGGGGAGATAGCTTCTAGGTCAGTTCCAGCTCCATAGCTTTAAATCCTGTGTCTGACGTATGTCCAGTCTGGGACCTGCTGAATTTGTAGTACCTAAGATATCCTGTGTAAGGATGAAGATTATGCAATTGTATACATAGGCCCAGAAATTGGGACAGAAACCTGAGATGACCCTACCACACAGAGATCATCACAACGTATCATTAACATGCTTAAAGTCTGTAGAGTAGAAGTGATTTGCCTGGTTTGGTTGGTATGTAACAAAAGGAGAAATCAAAGCTAACATAATACTGCAGAATATTAACCATTAAGGGTAAAGAGAGGCTCATGAAGGAAGAGACTGAGGAGTTAAGAGAGTCAACAGAATTAAGAATTGAATCCAAGACATCATGGAACACAAGAAAAGAGGAACTCTTCAGAAGAGAGAATGGGCAATTAGACTCAATGGCATTGAGGAAAAGTGCAGCGAATGGAGAGGACTTAGGGGACACTGAGGATGTGTTGACCTTTTCTAGGTCATTGTTGGAAGAGCAAGGACATTAGCACACAGATGGCAGGGGACCAAAGAACAAACGGAATCAGCCAGTTGTGTGGCTCTATTGCCTAAAATTACTCTTTGGTTCCCCATCTGTCATCTGATTTTAGAATAAAATCGTAAATGCCAGCCATGACGCAGAAGGCGCCATAATCTGTTCCTTGCCTGTCTATGACTCCATCTCTCCCTGCTTTCTCACTCTGACCTCTGTAACCACAGGAGCTTCTTTTCTCCCTCAGAGACATGTGAGGATCATTCCTATGGCAGGGCCTTTGCAGCAGCCACCCTTTTCCCCAGTCTGTCTCCTTATATCCTAAGTTTTAGAAAGTACTTTACTTGAGCGGCCTTCTCTGGTCATCTAGAGAAAATAAAGCCACTTTGTCACACTCATTGTCACCTTCCACAGTAGTTACTTCTCTTGTCACTGTGACAAGAACTCTTACTGGACAGGAGCAATCTAAGGAAGGAAGAATTTATTTCGGCTCACAGTTTTAGGTAATACAGTCCACCATGGTGTGGAAAGTTTGGTGGCTGGGGCCGTTCCATCTGTGGTGGCAGGAGCCTGCAACATAGCTTTCTCAGATCAGAGAGCAGAGAAAAAGACCAGAAGCAGGCCTGGCTGTTCCTTTAAAGGCCTGCCCTCCCAGGAGGGGACCTCTATCAGCCAGGCCCCACCTCTTTAAGTCATCTCTTAAAGTCTTCATAACCTCCTAAAACAGAACAGCTGGAGACCAGGTGTTCAGACACATGAACCCTTAGGAAGATATTTTAAACTCTAAGTATAACATATAACACATTATCCTATTTCAGCTTCTTCATAGTGTACATCTGCTCTCTACACTTACATATTCATTTGTCTACAATTATTATATGTTTTCCTTCAGCTAATATAGGCCTGTGAAAGTCAGGGACCTCAATTGCATTTCTAATACCTAAAAAAAAATAAAGTCAGTGCTCATTAAATATTTCCTGGGTGACTGAAAGGCAAAAATAGCATGCATTAAAAATCCTTTGAAACAGTTATCTAAAAGTGGGTTGGGGCTGTAGCTCAACTGTAGAGTGCTTGCCTAGCAAGTGGGAACCCTGGGTTCAGTCCCTAGCAATGTAGGAAGAAAATGTTACCAGTGTTACCAGGAAGATCAGACACAATCTGTACTTCTAGTATTTTTAGAAGTATCCACCAGACAATACTAATACACAACCAGTATAATGTCAATGGCAATATAATATATAACCTATAATATAATATATAATACTATTATCAAAACCACTCAAGCTAAAAAGAAAATATAACCAAGCTCAGTATGCTTGTCAAAAATTATGAGTCCTTTATTTTTCCAGTGGCTTGTTTTTTACTAATGTAACATGCTAAGCTTTAAATCAGGAATAAACATGCATGTTGTGATGGCTAATCTTGCTTGACACCTTGACACACCTGGGAAGAGGGATTCTCAATTGAAGAATTTCCAATATCATATGGGCCTTTGGGCAATGACTGGGGCATTTTCCAGATTGCTAATTGATGTAGGAGGTCTAGACCACCGTGGGACGGACCACTGCTGGCCAGATGGGCCTGAGCTGTGTGAGAACAGTATTGAAGGCAAGCCAGGGAGCAAGCCAACAAGCAGGGCTCATCCATGGTTTGTGCTTCAGCGCCAGCCTTGAGTTTCTCCCTTCACTTCCCTTGATGATAGACTGCAAAATGTAAGATAAAATAACCTGCGCTCCCAAATTGCTTCTGGTCGTGGTGTTTATCACAGCAACAGAAAGAAGAGTAGAATACATGTGCATAAATGCCTAAAGGAGTTTGGAATGTCATAATGGAATCAAATTGAATGAAACACAATGTTGGAAGGATACAGAACACTTTCAGTTAAAGTGTCTGTTCGAACGATAAGAGAATCACATCTCAGTTTCCGTCTTCATAATCTTTATCTGCATATTTTTATTTGTGTATTTATGTATCAGTGCCCAGAATGATGGGATCTTTAGAGGGCCTTCTTGAGACACATGTAACCCAACCATCCCCCTGAGCCATCTTAAAAGGTAGAAGAATTTGGGGCTGGAGAGATGGCTCAGCAGTTAAGAGCACTGACTCCTCTTGGAGAGGATCCGGGTTTGATTCCCAGCACCCACTTGGCAGCTAACAATGTCCATAACTCCAGTTCCATGGGGTCTGATGCCCTTTTCTGACTTCTGTGGACATTGCACGACATGGGGGCACTTATACACATGCAGGCAATACACTCATATGCATAAAAATAAAACCAATAAATAAAATATAAAAAATAAAAATAACGAAATATTTTTTAAAAAATAAAAAAGAAGAAAAATTTAAAATGTCACTTTTACTTTCTGATTTCCTTATTTTTTTTGGAAATCAAATTCAAATTCATGTTTAAAGAAATGTCCTATATGTATTTTTTTTCCACCAAGTGGCTCATCCTGTTTACAGAGTAAATGCTAGATCAGCATGTGTCAGGCAGTTTTAAATACCATATGCTGCCTCTCCCATTCTAATGTGGTCATATAAATCTTTAAAGGTATACATTGTAATGAAATGTTATTCATGGCACTGAATTCTCTTCTACTGTATAGAAATAAAAAGCAGAATTTCTCTGGCCTAGAGCTAATTTTTTATGACTCCCTGGGTAACTCTCTTTTTTATCTCGATTCTTTTAAGATGTTCAAATAAGTGAGTTTTCTTTTGACTTGACACATTTTCACATATGTTGCCTTGATCTTTCACATCTCTTACCCATGTGGGAGCTTTCCTAGGAAATAAAAGATCTGTGTTTAATTATCTCGTGGGGACATTTTAAAGCAGAATCCAGAGCTTCTCCCCCATAGCTCTGCCTCCAGGAGGGATAAGCAGCCATGGTGAATGACCTGATCTTGGCTCTTGATAGAGATCTCTCTCAGATCCCTTGAGAGTGATACTAAGTCCACCTGTTCATTTAGTGCATCCTAGGCTCATTGATTCACAACTTAACTTGTGAGCATTCACATTGGGACAAGGCTCAGTACATGAATGTGCTTAACACACTGATTTACTTCATACAATTTAAATTATAAAAAGGTAGAGGAAATAGTATGTAAAGTGAAAACTAAATACAGGACACTTTAACTATGTAAAGAAGTATCTATATATACTTGACAATTTAAACCTGATTTTTAAAAATCTACAAGCACATGCTTGGTATTTTGTGGCTAAAACTAAATTTGAAGAGCTCAAATGACTTATTCCGAATCACAGAGCTGAACAGTGGTAGAACCCAGATGAGAAGGACAGTCTCCAGATTGCTTACTATGTGAGACTGCATTTCCAAGCTCCATTCAAAAAAGAATCATAGGGGCTGGGGACATAGCACAGTACTAGAGCCCTTGGTTACCATGTGCTTGGGATCCTGGGTTCAATCCCTAGCACTGCAGACAAAAAAAAAAAAAGAAAGAAAAATAAAACAAACCTAAAACTCCCTTAAAAACTTCAGAAAATTTCTATGCTAATTATACTTTATTTTACTCTTGAGTATAATATTTTTGGTAAGACAGAAGTTACAATTGAGTTTAAGACCTTTTCTTTGATTGGTGACATTAGTGACATTCTAGTCTATTTTGCTACAATAGGTAAGACATGTTGTTAAAAATTTTCCTATCCACTTATAGACATGAAGTCAGAGAAATAAAATACAACTTGATAAATATAGAAAGAATTATATATATGTATATGTGTGTATCTCTATCATCTATGTATCTATCATCTTTCATTTCTCATCTCTCTATGATCTCATTTACCTATCATCTGTTTGTACTTATTGTCTTCTCTCTCTGTGCATCACCTATCTATCTATCTATCTATCTATCTATCTATCTATCTATCTATCTATCTATCATCTATCATATATCTACCTCTATCTATCATCTATCTATCTATTATCTATCTATCTATCTATCATCTATCTATCTCTATCTATATCTATATCTCTATCTATCATCTATCTATCTATCTATCTATCTTGTTTATATCATCTATCATCTATGTTCTTTTTTGATCTAACTATTTATATCCTTCCATCTATCTATCTATCTATCTATCTACCTATCTATCCTATCATCTAATCTATCTATCATCTACCATCTATCTATCTATATATCTATCATCTATCTATCATCTATCTATCTATCTATCTATCTATCTATCTATCTATCTATCTATCATCATCATCTACCTATCTATCATCTATCTATCTATCTATATATCTATCTATCATCTATTTATCTATTTATCTATCTATCACCTATCAATCATCTATCATCTATCTATCTGTCTGTCTGTCTATCATCTATCTATCATCTATCATCAATCTATCCTCTATTTATCATCTATCATCTATCTATCATCTATCATCATCTGTATCCATCTTCTATCTATTTATCATCTACCATCTATCATCTATAATCATCTGTATCCATCATCTATCTTTCTATCATCTATGTATTCATCCTTCATCTATTTATATTTATCCTCGCTCTCTCTATCTCTAGACTTTGTCGATTGTGGGTGACTAAAATCAATATTGTTGACTCTCATATCTGGAAATGATACTAGAACAGTACATTGAACCGGAAGAGCATTCAACAACTCAAATCAGGAACTCCTGTTCTTTTTGTTTCCCTGTGTTTGGCGACATTTCATCAACTTCTACCAGCATCTTGGAGTGTGGCCACTGTGCCTGAAATGCCATGGTAACTGGGCCTTCCATACCTAGTTCTGAATCTCAGAGAAAGTTTTGGGTTGGATCTGTTTAGGTCAGGTATCTTGCTGTGTCCAGAGGAAAAGGATCTCAGGGTTGCCCAGGGTTGTTGCTAGTTGAGTAGGGTGGTGACAAAACCAGAAGGTGGAAGATAGAAAGCTTTACGGAGAGGCGATCAGTTACAGTCAGTTCCATACAGAAGCTAGCGGAGGAGTCAGAAGGCGTCCCTCTACTATCTCTGTCCGTTAATTTATCTCTTAAGTGGAGATATTTTCAAAAATTCAAATGGTCAACCATTATTCCAGAGCCACTGAATTAGATTTATCAGGGTGCAGTCCAGGGGACTTTAGGATCAAAACTGCATTATTGGTGACTCTGTTATATCCCCAGACTATGTCATTGGTCTGTTTCCTGAGATGGATACCATATCCAGACATCCTTTAAGTAAGTCATCAATATCTTATAACAGATTAGCCTAATTCACTTTGCTAGATTCAAAAACATGAACCATGGGAGGCCCAACATAGTTTGATGAAGAATGAGGAATTAGGGCTGGCGCTAGTGGGGTTCAGTGTGGGGGTGAGGGCAGCACTGCAGCAGGGCCCCGTGGACTTCACATTCCATTGTTTTGGCCTGTGTACCATCTGACGTACTCATATGGACTGAAACTTCTCTTCAGTCCCGTATTTCTAGTTTGTGATTATTCAGTTTGCTCTAAATTCATACTGGCCCAAACTCCCTTTCCCTAGTTTAGCCTGTTTTCTCCCCCTGGTTCACTGGTGAGAGATTGTCTAGCAAGTGTCTTTCACTTCCCATATCACTGATAAAACCAGGGCCACCTGTCCTCTAATGTCAAGCTCATCTGCATTCGGACTTAGATTTTTTACCCATCTCTTTTTTTATTCTCCGAAAAAGGAACTCCTCTTGCAACAGCCGGTCTTTACTTCCCTTGTCTTCTGACCTTCAAAGCTCTTCCTTGGTTTTCCTAGAATTCTTTATTTATCCCCCACGCCTTTTTAGGTCTCTTTTTGTCTGCCACCTCTTAATTTTATTTAGTTAAGAATACATTTGAAATTCATTAATCTCCTCTTTTAGATAATTACCTGGGTGAGCTCATATATTACTTTGGGTTTTTTTTTTTTAAAAGCAATAAACCAAAGCTAATATTTCTAACCTTGATTTTTTTTTTCTAGATGTCCGCTTAAATATTCCATGAGATTGTTAGTGCTAATATATCCGGAATTGATTGTAGCATCTGTTTTCTGCCAAGCCTGTATCTTATAAACTCTCAGTTCCATCATTTCCTTTAGAATTTATGTTGAAGAAAACCGTCGTTACTCAGCATACCTTGCTTATCTCAATCTATACATCTCATTGATTACAAAATCCTGCTCCTGCTGCCACTTAAGTCTATCCCTAAATTATTTTTCTCTCAAATCCCCTGTACCAATCAGGCTTTAAATCACAATGACAAATGCTTGACTTAACAACTTAAAGAAGAAACAACTTATTTTAGCTCATAGATTCAACTTATTTTAGCTCAAAATTAGTCCACAGTGGGCTGGCTCAGTTGTTTCTAGGTTGTAGTTATGCAGAACATCATGGTGGATGGATAGGAAGGCACATAACTGCTCACTTCATGGAAGCCAGAAGGAGAGGAGAAAGGAGAGAGAGAGAGAGAGAGAGAGAGAGAGAGAGAGAGAGAGAGAGAGAGAGAGAGAGAGGCAGACAGGAAGGAACTAGGGGCAAGATATACCTTTCAGACAGGTCCCTTCATGATGTACTTCTATCCAAGTCCCATTTCCTAATAAGTCATTCAGTTATGAACTCATCAGTAGATTAATCCCTTGATTCCCTTGATGAAATTAATGACCTCATGATCCAGGTATCACTCAATGGATCTGCCACTTGGAGCCAAACTTTCAATACATGTTGAGTTTTGAAGAAACTTCATATATAAATCATAGCATCTGTAGTAGCCACGTGCTTGCTCAGATCTTTATCAGCTTTTACTTGGACAATTAGATAACACTATAGTTGGTCTCTCTATTGCTATGAAGTGATTATATTTCAATTAAAATAATGTAACAGAGTTAATAGTGATATTCTTTTTATTTAAAATTCTGCAGTGAATTGGTATCACTTACTAGATTAAGAGCCAATTCCTTACTTATGATGATAGATTTCATGCAGTCTATTAGTCACTTGTCTCTATGTAGCACATTTCAGGTAAGCAACAGAACTGGTTACAGTTCTCCTCATGTGTGATCCAAGCCCCAGACCTTTATGTAGGGATTCTTTCTATTTGGGAAGTTGTTCACAACAACCTGTTATTTTTTTTAAAATTGTGCATCTGTGTGTGAGTGTAGGCATGCACATGCCACAGTGTACATATGGAGGTAAGAGGGCAACTGTGGAAGTGGTTCTCTCCTTCTACCTTTACCTGTGTTCTGGGGAATTGAATTCAGGTCACCAAGTTTTTGAGACAAGTGCTTTTACCCACTGAGCCTTCTTACCCCACTCTCAATCAATTTTTACTGACTAATTCCTTCTGAGCCTTTGAGACTTGGCTCGCAAGTCATTTCTTCTGAAAAAGACAAACAAAAAAATAAATAAAACAAAATTTGTTTTTTCTTCCAGGTTAGGGGAAGTGTCAAACTTTTTAATGGTTTCCCACTAGGCTATGTTTAAAACAAAGGCCACAGCTTTAAACTCTATATTCTTATTACATAGCACAATGCCAGGCTCATAGTAAGTGGATAATTTATATCTGTTGAAATTAGCTGAAGGATAGTTTGCGGAAGTGGTCTTAAAAAGATGACAAGAGCCAGGTATGGTGGTGCACACCTGTAGTCCCAGCACTTGGAAGGCAGAGGCAGGTGGATCTCTGTGAGTTCAAGGCCAGCCTGGTCTACATAGTGAGTTCCAAGACAACTGGGGCTACAGGGAGACCCTGTCTCAAAAAGACCAAAAAAAAAAAAAAAAAAAAATGACAAAAATCTAGGAAAAATTGGG
>NW_008341807.1:1269081-1273023 GCF_000622305.1 Nannospalax galili
GGCAACAGGGAAGCCCTTTCAAAAAAAAAAAAAAAAAAAAAAAAAAAGATGACAAGAATCTAGGAAAAATTGGGATGCAGGAAGGACCGACCCCCTTGGTCTATTTTATGATTTTATTTAGTAGCGCATATATTGGGTGAGTGGGTGGAACCCTGGAGGGAGAGTGCTTTGCTAGCAAAGTGAATGACACTATTAGTAGAGGGCATGCTTCAGTAGCAAAACAAAACCAATAAACAACAAGAACAAAACAAAACCATATCAACCAACAGAAATGAAGTAGTAGGGCCCAGAGAAGACCAAGAATCAGAAGTTTATGGAACCTTCAAACCATTTGGATCTTACTTATTTCTAAAGCTTTGAGTCACTAGTTCCAGCATGGCCAGCAGCTGCAGTAGGAAACATTTCTGTGTAGTCACCAACCAAGTTCAAAGACAAAACAAGTTTTTCTCTCAGAAGAAATGACTCTGAGTCAGGACTCACCTGGCAGTACTGTGGCTCTGGCCCCTCCCACTCGAGTTTCTTCTCCTCCATTCTGGGCTTTGCTTTCAGTGCCAAGACCTGAGATGCCACTAAGATGCCTGTGAGTGCCCCAAAACACAGAACCCAGCAAGACGGGACTAATTATGACATGGAACAAGCCTTTGACACGCCGGGCATGGAAGTAGCAGATCGATCCTTATTGCCTACTCCCCACATATGACTTATCTGCAGATATTATTTTCGTGGCCCGTTGGAAGCTGCTTCATAAATACAGAGCACCCCATGGTCTGCTTTGCCATCCAGAGAGGAACCCATGGTCTACTTTCCCATCATACCCTAGATGGGCTTTCTCTTCTGCACTGTCCCCTCTTAACCTCATCTCCCTTCTCTTGGAATATACTTCCAGATAGAGTGTAGTAACTGCACATTTCATTGATTTCATTGTCATTTAAAAATTCTGAAGGCTCCAGGTCAAGAAAATTGGTACCACGAGTGACATTTGAAAACTCACTTTCAGTATAACATTTGGAGGCTACTTGATAGGGAACCGCAACTAAGAATCCCAAGAAGACCCAGCAGATATGAAAGAAGCCCATGAATAGATAGCCCAGTCTGTCTATTCATTGAACTTTTGAATGAACCTTGCATGAACTTTTGAAATCCTGATGTCCATCATTTAGTTATACCTACAGTGCCTCGGTAGTGTCAGTGGTAGTGGTGGTGGTGGGCTTATTTATGACCAGTGGATTGATTTGGGACTACTTTATAGTACACAGATAGGTTAGCATGCTCTAGTGTTGCTAGTCAAAACTTGGTTGATGTTTCAATCAAAAGAATCTGGAAAAGAGTGATGAAAAGAAAGGCCCTTACTGTGCGGCCTTCCAGCAGTTTACGTAGTGATTCCTGCTGTGTTGATGGAGAAGCAGCTTGTAGGAACTAGGGAACATGTAGGTACTAAGGACAAAGATACTGGCAGAAGTCATATGTTAACAAGTGGGCACAGGGCATTCAGAAGGACTGTGTCTCATGATCATGCCCATCAGAGAGAATGCACTGCAGAGGAGGCTCTCAAACCCAGATGGGTAGGAAGATTCTCATTTCTCTAGCCGGTATCTTGGCAATCTCAGTGCAGGTATGGTGGGCCCATAAACATTAGTTGTAGAAACAGGGATGGAGATTAAACCCGAACTTAACAGCATATGCTTTTAGGATGGTGGCTCTAGCTCCTCTTCCTGCCAAATACCCCACCTCCCACAGCAGGACACCATTCCTTACACAGACCAGTCAGGAACCTGTGGTATGCTATACCAACTGCTCAGCAGCCTGATGGTGGCAGCAACCTGTCCTTCCTGGGTCCTACATGTTTGTCCCGTGTACTTCTCCTTCCTGCAGTATGGAAATTCACCCTGTTGATCTACCCTGTATAAGGCCATCTTAGGTATGTTATGACAAAGAAAGTATAGCAATGGACAGATTGTAACAGAATCCTCTAATTCTATGCAACTCTTTAGCCAGCAACAGTTGGCCTTACATGCTAATTGAATAGTCTATTAGGATTCAGCTAGGGTACTAGTTTGGGGATGTTCTAGTTACAGTTAATTGTCAACATAAAATAGCCTAGAGTCACCAGAGAATGGAGTCTCCATTGAAGCGTTGCTCAGATTGACTTGGTTTGTGGGCATGTCTGTGGGGAGTGCCTTGATTGCTAATTGATGTAGTAGGGCTCAGTCCACTATGAGCAGCACTGCTCCCTTGGCTGTATAAGAAAGCTGGCTAACCCTGAGCCAGAAAGTTGGAATGCAGTGCTCTTCCACGGTTTCTGCTTCAAGTTCCTGCTTGAGTTCTTGCCCTGACTTCCCTCAAGGAAGGACTATAACCTATAAACTGAAGTAAACCCTTTCCCTCCCCTAAGATGCCTTTGGTGAGAGTGCTTTATCACAACCACATTCTCAGGAATGAAGGTCTAGGTCAGCCTGACAGGTGAACTACACAGACAAGCACTGAGTCTGAGAGAATTTAGCAAGGATGGTGGAAATCACAGATCAATCATGTCCCCAGGACCAGTTGCATAGGTGGACCTGTAGTTCATTTCATTAACCTTTCCATTTTACATCTCTAATACTGAGGTTCGATTCCCCCTTCAGAGGGACTAGTTTGTTTTGTATTTCCAATCAGGGCATCTTTAGGATACAAAGTCCACTGTAACAGGGACATCAATGCAATTGAAGGGTAGGGAGACTGGCAGGTACTTCTTTGGGTCCCCTTTCTCTCAGCTTTGTCTATTTCCTGGCCCTGGGGCATTTGCTCTGGCTTAGCCAGCGCTTTGAACAGCTCCTCAAGGATTCTGGCTAATTCCACTTCCACACAAGCAGAACCCAACAGCTCCTTATGTCATTCACTGAGCACCTCTCACCTTGTGCCTTGGGCCTTCTATTTTTGTAAGAACTGAGGCAAGCGACGCCTTGGGACTGTTAGTGCCATGCTTGCACAACTCACAGATGTTAAGGACACTCAGTCTGTGAAGTGAACTTTGACCAAAGGCTAACGGGTGCTGGCAGTTGAAGACTTCTTCTTCCCCTGGAGACAGTGTCTGAAATAACAGTTGGTCGTATGGCTCTTTAGACATATTCCCACAAGAGCACTGGCAATACCAGGTCTCCATCCCTAAAGGCCATGGGCTTGGCAATAGCACTTTGCCCAGCACTGGCTTTTAGTCCTCTCACACCCTTCCCCCTTATCCTGCTTTCCTGGGAGTGCACTGCCTAAGAAAATACTACACATAAGCTCTTGCCTCAGGCTTTGCTTTCTGGGGAGCCTAGCCAAAGCAGCATTCACATAAACATGCAAAGATGTGAAGGAGAAAGATTTAGCTCCAGCAGAAGGAGCACAGGCGGGTGCTTGGAAGGCAGCTGAGGGGGTACAAGTGCCACCTGGAACATGGTGGGGGGGCAATTTTTATCCTGATTGTGTTAATTTTAATAAGATTAGTAAAAAAACAACACAAAGAGAGGCAAAGTAAGCTTGTGGGGTGTGGCAGGGTCAAGGAGTGGTTCTTCTACAGGTGTGGTAGACCCTCATCCTCCAACCTTCTCCTGGGTGACCTTGGCTTTCTCGCTCCTTAGAAAACCCCTTGCACAACATATGGAACCACTTGATTGTTGCATTCGATTTTCACAAGTGTGGATGTTTGAAGTGTCCTACCATAAACATATTTGCTCAGACTTCTTTAGAGTGTGGAAAGCCAGACTGTGAGGGTACACGGGGCTGGAGAGATGGCTCAGCGGTTAAGAGCACTGACTGCTCTTGCAGAGGACCCGCTTTCTATTCCCAGCACCCACATGGCGGCTACGAACTGTCCTTAACTCCCGTTCCAGGGGAATCCGAAGCCCTCTTCTGACCTCCATGGCATTGCATGACACGGGTGCACTCACGTACACGCAGACATTACACTCATACACATAA